>NW_027104422.1:101242-113047 GCF_902728285.1 Clytia hemisphaerica | reverse complement strand
GGTCTGATTACCTAGCGATTCTATCGGTTGATCGATCTAACCATCGATACTTATCGTTATTTCATTACTCAAGATGATCTATTATATCGATTACTACGTTTGGGACAATACACCACTGTTTAGGTGTCGTACTGCGCAGTGTCCAAACAATTTCCATTGTGTTGATTTTAGCGCTCCTCTTCCCGCGTAAAAAAAGGAGGAAAATTTAGTTCTCGTAGGAAACCTAGCGAGAAATGGTAGGTAAAGAACTCTTTTAATCATAACTTCTTTCCTCTTGCTGAATTTTGTGAAATTTTCAGGAGAGATCCATAAATTATCATTGATATCATGTTCAAATATCTACTCTTCTCTTTAAAAAAAGAAAAAATTGACAATGTTTCTTCACTTCCCGTACTAAAGTGGCTTTTTACCTTTTTCAGGTGGGGAACGGTGGATGCGAGACTCCTAACGGTGTATTGCAAGGTATAGGTGCACTTGTCCGACCAAAATTTATCAGGTGCCTCTCTTCCATGCGGTTCCAGCATCTCAATCGAACGGAATACATCGAAAAATCGAACGCAATCGACATTGAAATCGATTGTCGAACGCAATCGAATCCAATTGAATATTCCGTAATTTTCGATTCGATTGATATTCGATTGCGTTCAATTGTCGGCCGCGGCTCCACCTTAAAAGTGGTAGAGCCATGGTTTAATGTAAGGAGGTGCAACCTGGTGGGCCGCCGACGGGGAAAATTTTGAAAAATGGCCCTTCTAGACTGCCTAACAACAGGTCTTTTTCAAGGTTTTTTTACTCAGAATTTAGCTGAATCAGTAATTTTGTTTGAAAAATGTGGTCGGCCAAGGCCCGGTGGCCCCCCTGTGCGGCCCCTGACCGTGATGTTCAATTAGGATCAATTGCGTCGTTCCGGGTACAGACTCTATTTTTCGGAGTGGTTAGGAGATCTGTGCTCACCAGTCAGGGCCTCCTTGGTCTTTTATAACATTAGTTCGGTCGAATAAAAACATACCTGATCAACACACAAACCTTCTGTCTTGCTTTACCTTTCTTCCCGCAAACAACTTTCGTTTTTGGTTATATGTAGGTGTTAAGATCCACAAGTAATGAACCTCTTATAGCTTTATTTGAAAAAATCTGTTTAAAACCTTCTGTCAGGTTCATCCGTACTTTTTTATTCCACGTGGTAAACTGGTGTCCCGATTTCACGATAATTAAAAATTGGAACTTTCCCGTGGGCGCGATTGGGCGTACCGCCATCGCGAAATATTTTTCGTGAAAATATTCTAACGCTAATATAATCTAGATAGGAAACATATTAAATTGGACTCTATTTTGCTCGTATTTCTAAATTTTACAATAAAAAGAACTATTTATAAATTATTTTCTTTAACGTGCGTTGAATCGATATTGACATATTTAATGATGTCATAATCAATGCCGTGCATATTTTGTCAACATCCTTTTCATTGGATAAATACCACTAAAATATACAAGATAAGTAAACATAAATTTATCGCCCGCGAGCACGACTTAGCTAAGCGCACCTCTCGTATTCATTATCTAAGAATTGAAGCAGCCAAAGATTACAGCGCGGACTGATGGCTGATTATTTACTGAAGAAAGCGGGAATTTGATGCAAGAGTTAGATTGTCAACAAAGTGCGGTAAAAAATCATTGAATAAAAGAAGAACTTTTTAAATCTTAAATATTTTCATTTTGAAGAATTGGTGCAAAATAGTGAAACATGGAAAAGTTTCATTTTTTATGGGTTTAATCGAAATAGGGGATTTGGAAAACTTTCTATGTTTGGTTGTTTTTTTGCACAAACCCCTGTAGCTACAGTGTAGCTGGAACCTCGATATTCCATGATTAGAAAAAGCTATACATGTTATATTTTTTCTTTAAAGAATCAACAAGCCGTCAACATTGATAAATTACACACATTTCCTCAGAAACTGCCATTATGACTTTCTTGAAGCGGTTCCGAAATTAACCAATCGGGTTATTCCTATTCGAAATTCCTGTGGGAATTCTTTTCTAAGATTTGTAAAATAGCTAAGTCGGCAAAAAAACTTTTCCCGGGGGTTTGAGGAAAATACAGAACTGCTATTATTTGTTTTTTGTTTAACCAAATATTTAAATTTGCGCTAAAAATACTTAAATAAATAAGTTGATGATATTCAATATACTATTTGTATCTCTCAGAAAATAAACACTTTAAAACAGAACAACCTCGTATTTGGACCATTCTATCGTGGGCGCAAAATAGGGCGGAAACTAAGTAGCACCCTCAATGCAAGATTTCTGCCTCATCTTTATTCGCCCGCGCGAGTACGCTAATCATTTTTCTCGCGCGCTCAAGGGGAAAAGGAAAGTGATTGATATTCTTTGAAGGAAAAACGTCAGAAACAAACCCAAAGACCAAATGATGTATTTTGTTGTTGACAATCGATCCTGTGAAGATGAAAAAATTCTGCTATGCTTTTTTTTTGGAGCGTTGAAAAACTATAATTTCGATCTTCCTTAAGGTAAAGAGGTTGCAAGATTCGGTCTTCCGTCTGTCTGTCCGTCCGTCCGTCCGTCCGTCAGTCCGTTCAATATACAAGAAAATGTTGTAGTTCATTTTCGGACGGGACAGGAAAAAACAAGCACAAATAGCCCTGAAAAAAAGATGAAAAAGGTGATACAGATTTTAAGACCTAATCTAATTTGAAGAAGACCTTTATAAGAACAATCTTAGAGCGTTCTATAGCTTCCTTACTTCCTCAGTACATTTTTCTGATGTATTCCGACCGTTAGTTCTGCCAATTCTGTCTGTCCGAAATCATTTTTGGTATCTACTATGCCAATCGCATAAAAAGGCAAAAAAAAAGGATTTGCTTTAAGTTTAGTGGTACTTAAACATCGTCTGTTACAATCCTTAGAATTGTGATACTCTCAAGTTGATTTAATTTAAATGTTTTTGTAACCATGAATTTGCCATTTTCATGAAATATAAGCTACAGACTGTCATAATCGAACACAATCGAATATTTCCCAGAAATCTACCATTTGATTGAGATTCGATTGCGTTCAATAATCAAATGGCAAGTATTCAAGCACATTCAATAGCATTCAATTGGTTCGATTGCGATTTTCGCTCAAACTTAAGTTCAATTGCGATTTTTGATCAAATTGATACTGTCTCGATAAAACCATCTAGTGGCAAGTAAAGAAGATCTTGCATTGCTAAAATCTACCACAATCAAGAGTATCTTGAAGAACTATTCTTATTAGGAGTATTTAGCATCGTTACCTTGCTAACTCTGACTTTGAAAGACCAAAAAAATGGAAAATTTCTGTGATATCTTAAAGACTGATCAGCTGGAAGTTCCTTTACTGCTCCTCTCTTTCCTCTTTTAACTCCCTTTACGTTAAATAAAGCAATATTTTCCAGTTCCTTTAATTTGATTTGATCAAGTTAGAAAAAGCAATATTTTCAAGTTCTTTCATTTCTCAGTCAATACGCTAAGAGGTAAAGACTGATTTTCTTTTTGTGCTATTGTATTTCTTGTTTGACTGTACTTTGACGCTTATTCGTTGCTATAGTTTCTATAGTCAACATTACGTTTATTTTCATAATTTGCATTTTCATCTCGATAAACAATATGTAATATGGCAACCAGAGCTTCATTATTAGTCTTTATAAGTGTTCATATCTCTATAACTATAACGGAACTATTTTCTACTACCGAGGATGTAAGATACCATCTCATGAACTCGAATTAAAAGCGCTGAAAATTAGTTGCCGCGAAAATTAACTCCCTTAAGGTAATCATTTGCAGTGAAAGAATGAAACCCAATTAATGCATTCTGTTGTCTGCTCGTCAGAGTGATTGAATCAAGACAAACTTTCTTTATGTTGTCCCCATTTACTGTGTCGACCAAAACACGAAACTTTTGATTCAACCATGGAATGGCAATTACCAAAATATTTGTATTTCCTGGGATGGCGAGTGAATGCAAACATTTCCATCATTGTTCAAGGCATCCAATAAGGCGTGTAATACAATTTTAGTATCCGCTTCATCTTGATTTGATACCAAACTTTCCACATTTGTCACATTTTCATGTGTAACTTTTTGACAATATTCATTACCAGAAAATTTCTTTGGGTTTATCTTGATGTGTTCGAAAGTTAGGTTTGTAAGACGAGTTTTATTTTCTGTGTTGAAATAAATCACATCCCTTGATGCTAAAATTTCGATAGCAATCTGTCACAAAGTCGACTCTGGTATATCTTTTTGGTAAAAATGATAGCAATCGAGTGACCAGATCTCCAAATGTCTTCGCTTTTCCTTTAGATGTGATGCGATACTGGGCAATTACATCCACAAAAAATGTATTGCATGTGCGGTCTCCAGAACTTGGTATAAGTTGATTTTGATCATCTGAATTTTGGAATTACTCCTTTTTGTTCCATCGGGATAGGCTAGGCTGAACGGAACTGGGCACAATGGAAACGATAAGACATTAGCAAAGCCGATAGGACTCTGGAACTTGGTTGAAATATGTAGAAGTTTGCCAAGAATGTCTTGGTTGACTCTTATTACGTTTCACCTGCTGCTGCTTGAAGAGAGTTGGCTTTTGTTTGATTATTGGATCGTGGAAAGGTGTTTTATTTGATCGAATCCTTTCCTCGAGAAAAACATCCATCAAAAGCTTCCATTGGTTTTTGATGTCGAGCAGCTTCTGCACATCGCCATCATATCTTTTACCAGAGCTTAGATCATTGTATACTTCTTCATCTTCGAGAAAAATACTGAAAGGGCTCCAATAGTCGTTTTCAAGAACGTTGATTACTTGCGAAACCTACGTTTCCGACTTCTTTTGGACAAAACGGCTCTTAATCATTTGATTTCTTGAGACCAGCCATATAACACGACCAAGGCTTGATATAGCTGACAGGCCTGTATATTTGACTTATGCTAAACTTTCTAAAGCATGAATAGTTGAACAGAAGCTTCTAAATTATCATCAGAAAACAGTATCCATCTAGCTATAGCAAAATCTTAAAAAAGCTCAAAATTTGAGTATTCTTGTCTGTAAAATATCTCTCAGTACAGATTTTTTCTTTCAAATTTTTCAGAAATCATTTCTAGTTATATGACTACCTTTTTGTAAAATTTGAACACAATCAGATGCTTTTACTATTTTACCCTATATTTAGTTTTTACTCCTCAAATGTTGAAAGGGTTGATAGGTAACGAATGAAAGGGTAGACAAACAGCTTGCTTCACCATATTGAACATGCGATTCGGAAAATGCTATTTGGGAAAATGGGCGTTCAAATTCAAAACGGTGGATTAAGTTTGAACTACTAAGACTTGATCAATCAAAACAAACAGAGCGAATATATTTGTGGAGTAAGAAACTCAGAATACGAAAATTATATACGACACACAGACACATAAACAGACAGGTACTTGAAAGTTTTGTTTTGATTGAAAGGTCCGATGATGTTGATGTAGTAAAAACAAGTGCGACAAGATTAGAAAAAGGTTTTGAAAAAATGAAAATACATTGAAAAAAGGGATTTTTACTGATACTCTTTCGAATGTTTTAATGTTTATAATAAATAGAACGTTTTCTATCTTATAATCAAAACATTCATTTGATTGTAAATTTGCTCGAAATCAACTTTGCTATTTTTTCATTTTTTACAAAAGCAATAGAATGTGAGGTCACATCTCGAAACAACTTTCGATCTTTCACTTGTTTGCAGGATATCGTTGCGTAAAAAAGTAGCTTCAATTTACCTGACTCGGCATGAAGACACTGCCTAAAATAAGCTCCTTTTATTCCCGTAGAAAACCTTTAAATCCGCCTGGTATATCTAAGCAAGTATATAAGTAAGTTTTGGCAATTTTTTTTTCATTAGTAAACTGAATTAGCTTCTTTAGAAATGATTCAATTCTTTTAATTTAAACTTTAAAAATTCGATTTTCATTATAACTCGAACCATCTCAGCTGGAAATTCGTATAAGAAACTCCCCATAATTTAGATCTTTCTTTTATTTGAAGAAAACATTTGATTCTATGAAAATGAAGTTAGACAAAGAGTCTACTGTAGATGAAATAAAAAAACCTGAAACTTTTGACTACACACGATCAGACAGAAATTATAAGACTTGCTTTTACGTGCACAATTCTTTGTATTAACATGGTAACAAAGGCAATTCTGCCTACTTCATATATACAGGATCCCGGCATCGTCGGAGACAATCCTTAAACTTGGTTTATTATGGGAACGCAGCGCACTTTTGTGAATTCAGAGTGGCAGCCAAACAAGTGAGACAAATTTCTTAAATGTTAAATCCATGTTTTCCTTGAATGATATTTAATGATACGTATGGCACAATGGCTTTTAATATTAATTTAAATACTTGATTAAATACAGTCTGCTTAAGGACGCTGCTTCCGCCGCTCTTAAAACTATAACCACTTAAAATAATACGATATCGTCTTCTGACGAACGGTCAGGCGTCATACACGGTTATACGGCAGCCTTGGCGTGAATCAACCAATCAGCTGGTAGGCTCATATCTTGCGCGTAGAGGGTGTGGTCTTTTTTTCTTCATTTTACACTATATTCTTTCGAAAGAACTCAATTCTTAATCTAAGCACCTGGATTCTCCATTCTAAAGATGTCCACGCAAGTATTGACTAAATTTGGGCGATAGTTGTTTATAGTTCACTCTAGCCAACAAATATATGCAATCTTTTTCGCTCGCTTCGCTCGCAATACAGTTAAGTGGTAACTTCTTTGCAATCTAACTAATTTACAAGTTTTTTTGTGTACAATATAGCATTATTAAATGAAAATCCAACAGTGCCTCAAGACGAATTTGCTGACAAGTTTATTTTCACTCTAGCAAGTGTCAAGTTTGTCTATTTTTATTTAGTGATTTAGGGTATCTTGGCGGTCGATCAGTTGTTTCCATAAATTTTCTCCACTAAATATTTCCTTCCTCATTATGCCTAGGCAAATGAATTAGTAAAAGTTTAGAAACTAGTCCCCACCCACTATTGCACGACTTTGGAAAATTGGGAGGGGGGGGCGCCATTTAAAAAAATTGATTTTGGCCCCTCCAGAAAAGTTTTCCCACAATGCCACTGCTAGCCAACACTATATATCCAATACAAATAATGGATATTTTCAATTATTATCATTTCCAATTTTATCAAGACGTTTCTTTCTGAAAGCTTCTTTGGTGTTCAAGTGAGGTCTAAACACAACGATAAAAAGTTTGTACCCATAAAGTAAGACAAAATGTGTCGTATTGTACACAGTTGTGACAAGTAACACGATAAAGCTTCTATCGACCATGGATTTCTGCGAAAAGTAAGCTGCCGTGGTAGCAATGAAAATCACCGTGGAAATAAAAGATGAATAAATGACGTGATTTGCTTCTTGGAAACGTGACGGCAATTTACGTGCACGGAACCCTTGAACACCATTGCATAATGAGAGTGACACAGCTATGATGAGTTGAATATAAATCATGATTTCGTTGCTACAATACGATTCTTTGGTTAATGTCTGGTCAAAGTATTTCTTTTGTATCGTGGCCTCTGTGTTTACGAAGAACGAAAGGTGTAATATAGCGTTGATCATTAATGCCACTATTATAATAAGCCATTCAGATGCTTTGGTCATCAGAATTTCCGTGTTCGACATTATAATTTTGCTTGTAACGATCATGTACAATTTTTGAGATTTTGAGATATTCATCGATAGTGTAAGACTGAAAGCCATTCCAAGAAAGACTTGCTGAAATATACAAGTTATTGTGGATAAAGGGATAATTATTGGTAGTATTGGGAACAAAAAGAGCAATAAATGACTGCATAATTGAATACAAGTCATTGTTCGATTGGCTTGTTTAACGATTGGTGTTTCACGCTTCATCAAGAAGATGACCATAGTGAAGATGGTCAATATTGTCATCAACGCTGAAGGAATGAGTACCAATAACATTACTGGATCTCCAATACTAAGAACGATTTCGTTGTACGGGTCATAGCAAGTGGTATGATTCCAATTGACCCTATTTGGATACCAACACTCCATGCAATTTTGGTCATTCCCTGCGTTTGGTTTATAAGTCGATCCTTGACATTGCTCACAGTTCCAACCATAGCTTTGCGTCCAAAAGGGCTCTTTGTAGAACGAATGAACCAGTTTTTGACCTGCCTTACAGTGTGGTTTCGTGTCATCACACTGTAGGCTACGTTCAAGAGCTTGAGTAGGGTTAAACGTTAAGCTTGATTTCAACTGGTCTAATCTGAGATTACCAATGTAGTGAGCGGTCTTCCAATAAGATATTATTGACAATAATCCCGATTCACTGCTTACCAAAGAAACAAATATTTGTTCGATTTTGTTCCTCAATAATGGAGAATTTATAGCATTTTTTATGTTTTTGAACGTGAACAAGTGCGGTGGAAAATTATGTTGTTTAAGTTTCATCCTTATTACTTCATTGCCGGGTAAAATTTCGTTGAAAAGATATTTGATGGCTGGATTGTCCCGGTTAATATCATACTCTAGAACACTTGGAAGTCGAAAAACAAATCTGAACAATGCATTCACAGCTGTTGCTCCGTGGAAATTCATCAAAACATTCTCACCATGATAAGATTCGCTTCCCTTATCGAATGGATCTCGACCGAAATCCTTACTTCTTGATATTGGGATGATAGGAATGTGAAATGTCCCGTCCTTCGAAGCCAGATACGGCATATCAGCTTCCAATATAAATTTATTGTAAAGGGTTGGGTAACCAGCGATGAAGAAAAATGAGATTCTGTATGATTTCATCAACGTTAATGATTGGTGAATTGTACTTGTGTTTGAGACATCAACGACGAGTTCTTTGATGCAATCTTTTGGGCTCATTTCTATGAAGAGGCACGTTTCCGTAGCGGTTGGATCATTCTCACAGAGCGTTTTTGTAGACAATTCCTTCGTTGTTTGATTTCCATTACCGAGATTTAGTAAAGCCATGTATGATAGATTCATTTGTCTCTTTATATCAGTAAAATCTTCAGCGATTTCAGCGCCATAGCTTGCTTCATAAGTGTAAACGGATCGTGTGTTTTCTTTATAATATGCTGGGTACATGGGTTTCTCCGTTACACTGATCAAAAAGATTGATTCCAAAGGAAGGACCAATGCACTCAACAATCTGGTCAAATCGAAAGAGAGATAACTGAAAATGATGATTCTCTCGGTTGTTTTGTTCCAAATACCGTGAACATTATCACACACAATATGGTAATCGATTCTTTCGTCTGTGGTGATTGGCAACACTAAATCAGTCAATATTTTCGAACTGTTTTGCACATCTTTGAAGCATGTATGGACTAAAGCATTAAAATGATGAAGTTGGTCATACTGGACCCGTTCCATCACCGCTTGGTTCTGTTTGGCATTCTCGCATTCGAAAGTATCATCACAATGAGATGTAGTGAACAAGCCGAGGAGTTGAATCTCATACCTTTCATAGGTTGCACCTGTTTGCAAGCTCACTATGAGATAGAGAATAATGATTATCCATTTTTGTTGTTTTTCCATGGTTGATAACAATTTCATAGAAATATTTTACAAAAATAATTTTATAGTTGAAGTGGATAGTTAGAACCGGACATTTTCCTCTCTAGATCCTCTTTCACCGTCACTTTTTATTTCCTTTACGTTCGATCAGTGATTTGATTTGATCAAATTAGAAAAAACATTTTTTCCCCTTTTCAAGTTCTTTCATTTCTCACTTAATAAACTAATAAAGGTAAAGACTAATTTTCTTTTGTAAAGACTGAATTTCTTTTTGCGCTATAATATTTCTTGATTGACGGTGCTTTTACAGTCATTTGTTGCTATAGTTTCTGCAGAGTCGACATGGCGTTTATTTTCATAATTTTCATAACTATGCGAATGTTCTTGATAAACAATAGGAAACCATTATTAGTCTTTCTAAATGTTCATATATATATGGTCCGACAGAAAAGAAATCAATACACCTTTCCTGATTTTTTTTCGACTTTTTGAAAAACACTACATTATTCGAAAACCCTGCTGTAATTGCATTTAATTTAGAATAGAAAGATTCTACTACAAAATACAAAATCAACAAAAAATGAATCATGTCAAAAAAAGCTTTTCCGGTTCTTGAGATATTTCAATTTTTAAGTAATTTCTCTGACAAAAGTACAGTATCCCATGGAAACGGAATAGAAACGAGACCCGGTAGGATAAAATATTTTTTTCATATAGGTTTGACTTTAAAAACAAATGAATCGAAACAGCCATAAAAAAAGGAACTGAAAAAGCTTTTGATCTCAAACTTTCAGAAATGACTTCAGAAATGAGAGGTCGAAAAACTCGATAAACTCGGAAAAGGTGACTGTAGTAAGGAAAAATTCTATCAATGGTTTTGGAAAAGGACCCCGAAAATCAATTATGATATGAGAAAGAATTTTTGACAATCTAAATTAAAATCAATATGGGGGGCTTGACTATATTTTTTAGATCAAATAGTTTTCACTATGTAAATAGCATAATTCAACTATCAAGAAGTTCACGACTTTACCCATTGTAAGACTCTACTTTCTTTCACCTCTGGAAATTCCAAAAGAAAATTCAACAATTCTCTTGAAAAGCACTTATAAGAAACAATACAATGACCATGAAAATGTTTCATGTCTATTTTTAGTTTTTTACTCTTCAAATGTTGAAAGGGTTGATAGGTAACGAATGAAAGGGTAGACAAACAGCTTGCTTCACCATATTGAACATACGATTCGGGAAAAGGCTATTTTTTCAGGGTCGACAAATTTATTTAACGAGCCGTACCGGTGTTGTCCTAGACAACTCACTTTGAATGTGTCATCCAGCCAATTTGAAATAAGCTTGATGTTGAAAGGGGGTACTAGGGGAATGGGGGAGAATGAGGGGATGGCGGACGGGACCTCCGAAAAACCGACCTTAGAGAGACTGATTTTTGCTGAAAAGGTGACCCTTAGAGAGACTTTTTGAATTTTTTTTTTTCGATTTTTGAAAAAAGTCTTACCCTTAGAGAGATTTTATTACAATTTTTTCTCTGGAAATCAAAATGATTTTTCCGACCCTTAGAGAGACTTTGAAAGGTGGAAAACCCGACCCTTACCGTCTGCACTTACCCATCATCCATTTTGCCTAAGTACCACCCCCCCCCCGGGTGTCGAAATAAAGAAGTAAGAAAGACTGAAGAATTGCATAGTTTAAATGGGCGTTCAAATTCAAAACAGTGACTGGATTAAGTTTGAACTACTAAGACTTTATCAATCAAAACAAACAGAGCGAATATATTTGTGGAGCAAAAAACTTAGAATACGAAAATTTTATACGACACACAAACACATGAAGAGACAGGTAGTTACGGATATCCGAATATAACTTAGTTTCCAACCCAAGGCTGTAAGATCTAAATCGATGTAAGTGTTCACTCATTCATTCATTCATTCATTCATTCATTCATTCATTCGTTCATTCAGGGAGGACGTGATCAACTCAATCAACAAAGCGGTAGACAAACGTGAAGAAGGGATCGTCATCAAAGATCCTTCATCTATCTATAAACCAAGTAAACGAAAAGGTGAACAGCTTTTATATACTTCGGCCAAGAAACTTAAGATAACATTTAAACTGGGGTTGGCAAGATAATTTGCTAAAACTTAGTCGTTTGATATACCTAAATTACCCAAGTTTCCTTCTTCTTTACATAA
>NW_027104422.1:58758-101196 GCF_902728285.1 Clytia hemisphaerica | reverse complement strand
GGCATATTACGAAATAGGTCAACCTAAGGGCCAAATTTGAAAATGTGGAAATTTATGTTTATTTTTGCCAAAACTGTTTAACAGATCATTGGGCTTTGTAATGGACCAATAATTGTTTCGAAAGTTCATATTTTGAATCTGGTATAGGTCTACTCATAAAACCCAAGCGTAAAAAAAATCTGTCGGATGGACGCTCAAATATTGGGAAAAGATAAAGATTTTCCTTTGGTAATCACAAATTAAAACGCATTCTTATGATAAACCGTAGCATGAAGAATATATATAAGGTGCAACATCAAATTTGAATAACTTTAACTTTTTTTTATCATATTATCATGTTCGATTTGTCCATCCGACAGATTTTTGAAATAATAAAAGTTTGAGAGGAAAGGTGTTCTGTTATTTAGTAGTTTTAAATAATTGAAATCTATCGAATTTGAGATCGCCTTAACAAATAAAAACGGGTGCAGTAGCTATAACTTGAACCATTTATTTACAAATTGCATCTTAAATTTTGTCCGTCCGACAGAAATATAGTCCTAAAACTTCAATTTAAATATAGCTGTCACCTTCTTTGTTAAATTACGACACGCTGCTGGCTTGTTGTTTTAATTGGAGTCAATACATCACTGCACTGTATTATGAAGCTAGAACAGCTAAAGATTTATCGTAACCTTTTCCTCGCCTTAGGAAAAAAGTAAAAGTCCATCCGACAGATTTATCTCACTGCAAATAAGCATGCTATTTTTGGTATTTATCTATCACTTTCAGATAGCAAATGACAAGTATATGGCAACTGAAGTATTACGCCGTGATTTATTCGAAAAAGCTGGCTATCCAATATATTTTTATCTCAATGTGTAGAGGGCTTTAACATCAAATGGGAGAGTCAATCGAATGCAAAACATTCGATCAATCGGAGTGTGATTTTTTTCGTGCCTTGCGTGCCTTCGTGCCCTTCGTGCCTTTCGAAAAAAAGTTCGTGCCTTTCCAAAAAAAGTTCGTGCCTTTCCAAAAAAAGTTCGTGCCTTTCCAAAAAAAGTTCGTGCCTTTTGAAAAAAAGTTCGTGCCTTTTGAAAAAAAGTTCGTGCCTTTTGAAAAAAAGTTCGTGCCTTTGAAAAAAAAGTTCGTGCCTTTTGAAAAAAAGTTCATGCCTTTTGAAAAAAAGTTCGTGCCTTTGAAAAAAAAGTTCGTGCCTTTCCAAAAAAATTCGTGCCTTTTGAAAAAAAGTTCGTGCCTTTGAAAAAAAAGTTCGTGCCTTTCCAAAAAAAGTTCGTGCCTTTTGAAAAAAAGTTCGTGCCTTTTGAAAAAAAGTTCGTGCCTTTGGAAAAAAAGTTCGTGCCTTTCCAAAAAAAGTTCGTGCCTTTTGAAAAAAAGTTCGTGCCTTTTGAAAAAAAGTTCGTGCCTTTGAAAAAAAAGTTCGTGCCTTTCCAAAAAAAGTTCGTGCCTTTGAAAAAAAAAGTTCGTGTCTTTCCAAAAAAAGTTCGTACCTTTTGAAAAAAAGTTCGTGCTCGGTTTTTTTTCGTGCTTTTAACTTTTCGAGTTATTTGTTGATATATTTAACACAAATCTGCCCCTAATTCAGGTAACAAGCCCATATAAAGGGTCATATAAATAAGCCGGATTTTCCATGAATCGTAAATAACTCGAGAGAGGAGAGAGAAGCCACGAAAAAAAAAGAAGACATTGCATATTTACGAATAATCTGGCACCCGATGTAGAAATTTTCTTCCGACACGCTAAAGCTCTGAAGGTCGGGAAAATTTTCAACATCTGGAAGAAATACATTACGGAATTTCGCCTGACCGCGTAATTTTTTAGAAAAATGGGCCCGAGTGTAATTTGGACAGGGAAGGTGTCATGGCCGACAAAATTTGGGTCAGAAAAAACTTCAAAAGGTTTCACGAAATAAATTCAAATACAAAACTTTTTGGAGAAGGAATCATGCAAAATATTATCATTCTTTTCACAAGGAGGGCATGTAGAAATACTCAAATAAGTATTTTTCCTTCTTTAAACTGACCACAGAAGCAAAAACAAAATAGAAATAACATTGTACACAAAAAAGCCTGAAAGAAGAGAAAAGTCATAATCAGCATTTATAATAACACTAAAAGAAAAACTAAAGCTATAGAAAATGAATACTAACCCTCAATGAACACTTTTGTGAAGTTTAATAAAGGTTTTATCCAAAAAACTTCAGTTCTGGAACACTGAAGTCGGTTTGTCGGTTGTCGGCCGGTGGACAACAGTTATATTTGGAGGACGGTCTAAGATAGATATCAACATGAAAGTTACTGATAAAAGCCTAAACCCATAGGAACATACCTGCTTTAGTTTCTTTGGTCTTTGAATGGTATAAAATTTGAGAAAGTGCAGAAAAAATCAGCCATCAAAACAAACAAAAACAAAAGTTATGATTATCAACTTTTCTGTGGTAGAAACACTTTTTTTGGGTTGGTGCACATACAGAAATTACACTGGATACTAAAACTAATATTCAGGGAGTGATAAGTACAGTTAAACTACAAAAAATCCATCA
Source organism: Clytia hemisphaerica (assembly GCF_902728285.1). Classification (NCBI taxonomy): domain Eukaryota; kingdom Metazoa; phylum Cnidaria; class Hydrozoa; order Leptothecata; family Clytiidae; genus Clytia; species Clytia hemisphaerica. The sequence goes on along the minus strand of NW_027104422.1, from coordinate 98,654 downwards.
AAAGAAACCAAAAACAACCATAACAGCACACATTTTTTGAAAATTACATCAGCCATGTTGTTTGTAATTTTTGCCGACATACTCATGACGTGGTAACTAACGACAGTGATTTGACGGTCTTTTTGAGGCGCCAGATCTCAAAAAAACAATTTTTGAGCGTTCAGCACGGCCCCGAAAATGAGGGCTAAACTTATGTCGGCACATCAATGGATGACTACTATTTCTCTCCGATGGTATATTGGCCCGCTCCTTTAGAGCTTTAGCGTGGGCGGCCGCCAATACGCCATCGGAATATCAGATAAATTTACGAATGCGCTTTCGAATGTTTAAGGCCGGTCCCCACCAAGCAAAAAGGATTGAAGCCCAAAAGTGCGATCGTAGCGCGCGCAAGTGGAAACCGGCCTTTAGTTCAAGATTCGAATGTTTTGTTTTGAAAAGACAAGAAAGACAAAATAGGATAGAAAGCTGAGAACAAACACGTGTAAATTAGCGCAAAGAAGAATTCAGTGTAAGAAGAGCTAAAATTTTTTTTCATGATGTTGCCTTCACTAACAGCAAAGAAATCTTCGAAACTGTTCAGTGAAGCGATTCCGTCTTTCCGTGTCAATGAAGTTGACATTATCAAGGAAGTTGGTACGTTCTCTTATTTTTACTTTTTTGCACAATTGTGGACAAGGCTCAAGAGCAGTCACTGCACTGGCTAGGAAGTATGAGATATCTGTTCTTGAGGTCCCTTTCTCATGGAAAAAACTATCTGTTCTGTATCCTGGGCTCTACTGGATTATATCATCTGTTCTGGGAAGGAATGGGACTCCTGGAAAATGTATATCTGTTCTCTAGAAATATTATGCTCCTGGAAAAAAAACAGCTATTCTCTAAGAAAGTTAAAATGCTCATAGTGAGAGCCACTATGTTCTGAAAACATCCTTCGTTGTTAAAAGCAAACTAACTTTTTTAAATGATCAATTAGGTCCATAAGATCACAAAAACGAGTGGTGAGAAATTTTTTGACCATTTTGCTGGTCCCCATGTGACGTCATCACTTTTGCTGGGGCTTGAAAATGAAAGTGAAAATTAGAAGCTCGTATATAGCTCAAATGAAAGATATTTATCCAAGGATTCTAAAAAATATCACAACATATACCTGAAAATCAATATTTGAGAAGCTATAAAGGAAAATAGCTTAAAAAATGACGTCATCGATGACGTCATCGACAATAAAAAATTCATCAAAATCGAAAAATTTTTGTTTCGTTTGAAAGAGGACCATCTAGTGAACAAAAAATATTACTACAAAAAAATCTCCTTATTGGTCCCTGTCAGCAAATTTGTAATTCATTAAATTTGCCTGCTAAAGGTTAGCTTCGGGCACGCCCAGGAATCTTTCAAAAGCTGAGAGTCAAGTCAAACGCATTTCACAGAATAATTTCCTATCAAGTGAAATTCAAGGTTTTCTGTAGTAATATTTTTTGTTCCCAAGCAGGTCCTCTTTCAAATTAAACAAAAATTTTTTTATTCATGATATTCATGACGTAATCTTTTATACGGAAGCACCCGAGATAACCCGGAACTAGTGGCAAAATAACAAAAGACTAGTGGCAAATTTTGCCACTAGTTCCGGATTATTTTGTGTGTATAAAAGATTACATCATGAATATCATGAATTTCGATGATTTTTTAATTGCCGATGACGTCATCGATGACGTCATTTTTTTAGCTATTTTCCTTTATAGCTTTTCAAATATTGATTTTCAGGTATGTGTTGTGATATTTTTTGGAATCCTTGGATAAATATCTTTCATATGAGCCATATTTGAGCTTCTAATTTTCACTTTCATTTTCAAGCCCCACCAAAAGTGATGACGTCACATGGGGACCAGCAAAATGGTCAAAAATTTTCTCACCACTCGTTTTTGTGATCTAATAGACCTAATTGACCATTTAAAAAAACTAGTTTGCTTTTAACAAGTCTGTGCACACGAAGAACACTGTAGCTCTCAATATCATAGAAAATGAGACCTTTTAAGAAAATTATGAAGCTCCCTGGAAAAAACTCTGGCATCTGGTTGTGTTTTTCACAATTTAGCTTAACTCCTGGATTTTTTGAACAGATTACTCCGCTGGAAAATTGTATGTGTTTTTGCTTAAAATGTGCTGCTTTATTTTACGAACATATGTCTTTAAGGCAAGGCATAACCCCTGGATTTTATCTGAGTGTTTTGAAGAAAGTCTCTTAGATTTATCCATAAAATTTACTCTCCTGAAAAAAAAGAACAGATATTTCAAAAAAGTCTACCGGCGGCTGCTCTTGAAGGCTAAAGGGCCTCTTAACTTCACGTAAAGAAATTGTAGGGATATGCGAGGGGATATGCTTTGAAAATTTTTCGTTGTTTAAGCAGGGATATGTTATAGCGGAGCTGGATGAAGGACGAGAACTCCTTAGCGGATTGCTCCTTTGTCTTTTCTATTGTAAACTGTTCATAATAGAAATCCATCTCTGTCCACTTGAGTGTTCTGTTTTTATAAGAAAAATGAAGCTGACAAAGTATTCGTGCAGTACGTTTGCATATATTTTGCTATGATGTTCCCGCTTTTCATCAAAATAATATTTGAAAAAGATACCCCAAAAGCTTCTTTGTAAATGAAATCTAATTTTATCAGCGTGTGTTATGAATTTGAGAAGCTTTCATGATTTCTCTTTAAAAATTTCGGATGTAAATATTTTGACAAATATTGTTTCAATTGACTTGAAATTTTTTCCATAATCAGACATACCGACTTGCTATCTGAAAATATCAGTTAGAAAGTGAGGCACCCCGCGGTGTAGCGCGGTATTTCAAATGAAAAAGAGCTATTTATAATCTTACAGAAGAAATTTCTTACAACTTTACTAAAGTCTATTCACGATAAGTGTGCACTCTTTTTTCATTTACCTATAACTTTTGAAGGAATTCTTCAATCTTTATAAATTTGGTATCATTAGAAAGATATTAGTGAGTGGAACAATTTGAAATAAAAAAAACTTTAAAAAGATTATAAAAATGAAGATGAAAATGAAGAAGAAAAAAATGAAGATCTTGTAGAAAAGTGCTATAACTTTCATTTTCACTGGAAAGATTTTTTGATCTTAGGAGATCATCACTGTGAAAAAATTTCATTAAAATATTTATACAATATAAAGTTATGATACAAAGTTAATAAGTGATTGACCCCAAAAAACTGCAAAAAACTGCAGAAAACAGCGTTTTTAGACGTCAATCAGCTTATAACTTTGTTTGATATCTTTTGACTGAATGATTATTTTTGAGAATTTTTTTCACAGTGATGACGTTCGAAGATTAAGAATTCACTTCAGTGAAAATGAAGGTTATAGCACTTTTCTACAAGATCTTCATTTTTTTCTTCTTCATTTTCATCTTCATTTTTATAATTTTTTTAAAGTTTTTTTTATTTCAAATTGTTCCACTCACTAATATCTTTCCAATGATACCAAATTAATAAAGATTGAAGAATTCCTTCAAAAGTTATAGGTAAATGAAAAAAGAGTGCACACTTATCGTGAATAGACTTTAATGAAAACAATGTTTTTCATTTTTTTAAATTGTCATTCACCAATGTTTTACAGACCCTCTTGATAATTAAAAGTTTTTAATCGTGAACAATAAATGCAGCAGCAGAATCATTGGCTAAAAAGAAATCCAAATTTGCAATTAAAAAAGTTTAATTTCATATCAAATTTTAATGTCAGGGACAGAGATAGAACAAGGCTTTTTCAAATGTGCGTTATCCAGCTCCGCTATAACATATCCCTGGTTTAAGTGGTGCGCAAAAATACTACTTCTTTTATTAAAGCATTTACACAAGACGGTCGTAATCGATAAATTAATCGTCGATTACAACTATCGATATTAATCGACGAATTAGATATCGATTCAAAATAAACTAGATTAATCGATATTCACATTTTTTTCGTCTTTAATTAGCTATCGATTGCTATCGATCCACACAATCGATACTATCGGAAAGGATTAATGAAATTTTCTTTGATGCAAATCGCTTGGTAATCGATACGATTGATTTAAAATATTATTGATTTCAAATCGATTAGCAACAAAAATCTAACCATAAGTAATCGATATCAGTACCGATATTAATCGATGGAATCGATACTACAATCATGGTTGAAATATGTTGAGAATTCCGCTTATTTTAATGTTTTTTAAGATTTTAAAGTTCCGGCTAGAAAGTCGATCTTTAATTTAATTAAATATTTCTATTTGGGAGGGGTTGGCAGACTTCCAGGCTATATTCTGAGCCTTATTGGACTACCTTATTGGAACTAATTTTCGCGGTTTTTCGTCAAATTCACGAAAATTTTAGCGAGAACCTCACTAAAAACCGGGATTTTCCATCTCGTTTCTTAGTGATTTCCACTTTGACGATTTTCGAAAAATAGAGCCCGAAAACCCGGGCTCAAAACATTCGAAAAAGTGGCAAAGTGGAATAGACGTTGATTGCGTAAAAAAACGCGGGTGACGTCTAGTATAGGCTACGAAAATTTGATTCCGTGAAAAATTTTGAGAGTTGAAATCCGCGAAAATTAATTCCCGCGAAGTACAATTTTTTCCAATTTTATCGAAAAATTTGAAAAATCCCTAGGAAAGTGAAAGAAATTTGTCCAAAAAAGGGCAAAACCGCGAAAATTTAAACCCGCGAAAATTCCAGAATGGAAAAAACCGCAAAAATTAAAACTTGCGAAATGCAATTTTCCGGATATTTTTTTTTGACCGCAAAAATTAGTTCCATTAAGGTATTTCAGAACTTTTGGATCCTCAGATCCTAAGGTGCTCCCAAATCTTAAGTCTAGCGTTAAAACTCAGAGTTAAAACTCTACCCTTCGAGCTTACTTTAAAGCACTTACAAATCGATTGCGGTTTCAAAACTTCCTGGGGAATTTCGCTTAATTTTCTAAAATATTATGACCTTGATTATATGGCAATCGATATTGATTGATAGTTCAGCGATAATAATCGATAGCCTATCGATCGATAATCGATGAGTAATCAATAATAGTTGATACTGAAAAGTAATCGATATTAATCGATATCTTCTATCAATTATCGACTTTGATCGATATCTCATTCATCGATTAATATCGATTAGTTAAAACTCTACCCTTCGAGCTTACTATAGAGCACTTACAAATCGATTGCGGTTTCAAAACTTCCTGGGGAATTTCCCTTTTCTCTCAAATATTATGACCTTGATTATATGGCAATCGATATTGATTGATAGTTCAGCGATAATAATCGATAGCCTATCGATCGATAATCGATGAGTAATCAATAATAGTTGATACTGAAAAGTAATCGATATTAATCGATATCTTGTCGATATTAATCGATGGCTCATCAACACTAATGATTAGCTATCAATTATCGACTTTGATCGATATCTAATTCATCGATTAATATCGATTAGCTATTGATTTTAATCGATGATTGATTCTATCAATTACGACCGTCTGGTTTACATCTCTCCTCTTATCTCTCAATCAAAACTATCCTAAATTAACTATAAGTGGGCCTCACCGACCCAAAATTCACGCATTCACGCAAAATATTTTCGCATTTCATGCATTCACGAAATTCACGCAAACTCGATTTTTTGGGAAATTAGGGAAATTGTCAAAATTAGGGAAAATTTGCACAATTTGAGTGAAAAGGTAAAATTCACGCGTTCACACAAGAAACAGGGCAGATTCAAGCATTCACGCAATAGAAAAATGAATTTTCACGTTCTCGTTAGTTTTTTCAATTCACGCATTCACGCAACTTTTTTCGATTCTCAAGCATTCACGCAACCAAATAAGCCTATTCACGCATTCACACAAACCGCGGGGGGGCAAGATAAGGGGGCATGAGTTAAAAAATTGCCTTAGGAATACAGCTACATATCGAGCGCATCTTTATTAGAATGGTGTTTTTCTATTTCATCATGATTATTCTTAACTTTTTCAGAAAAATCATCTTGAAATATTCTTAAGGCATTCTTAGTCATTTTTCAAACAATACCTCAATATTACAATACCAAAGAGGATATTTCGCAATTTCCAGAAATAATACTATTTCAAGATTAAAATTTTAGTTTTACTTTGACTGAAAATTTTATTTTTGACAAAATTAAAATAAGGTGTACACATATTTTAATTTACCCAATGAGCTATTTGAAAACTCTTTATAGCATAGGTTAAAGTCTATTCACGATAAGTGTGCACTCTTTTTTCATTTACCTATAACTCTTGAAGGAATTCTTCAATCTTTATAAATTTGGTATCATTGGAAAGATATTAGTGAGTGGAACAATTTGAAATAAAAAAATATTTAAAAACATTCTAAAAATGAAGATGAAAATGAAGAAGAAAAAAATGAAGATCTTGTAGAAAAGTGCTATAACTTTCATTTTCACTGGAGAGATTTTTTGATTTTAGGAGATAATCACTGTGAAGAAATTTTATTAAAATATTTATTCAATATAAAGTTATGATACAAAGTTCATAAGTGATTGACCCCAAAAAACAGCAAAAAACTGCAGAAAACAGCGTTTTTAGACTTCAATCCGCTTATAACTTTGTTTGATATCTTTTGACTGAATGATTATTTTAGAGAATTTTTTTCACAGTGATAACGTTCGATGATTAAGGATTCACTTCAGTGAAAATGATAGTTATAGCACTTTTCTACAAGATCTTCATTTTTTTCTTCTTCATTTTCATCTTCATTTTTAGAATCTTTTTAGATATTTTTTTATTTCAAATTGTTCCACTCACTAATATCTTTCCAATGATACCAAATTTATTAAGATTGAAGAATTCCTTCAAAAGTTATAGGTAAATGAAAAAAGAGTGCACACTTATCGTGAATAGACTTTAATTCATTTACCATGCCGCAGAATTGAGGGCTCTGGACATGAATTTTTTGTCGTGTTTACAATGTGTTTTCTGACTGATGTAACCAACAAAACTATGGCATGTTATACATTTTTTGTTAGACAAACTATTCCTGAATCTGAAAATTCAAAAATTGAAAACATTTGATGAAGAAGAAAATGAAGACATTTGCGAAGAGAAGTATTTCAACTTTGAGGACCTTATTTTCGGTGAAGAAAAAAGATTTTGAAATTTCTTTTGCACTATATGGTGTATCTCGTCTCAAAATCTTGAAAATGGTGGCTTTTGACCAATTTTTCATCCCAATTTTTTGTACAAAAAGAGTCATAACTTTTGAAACATCAATTTAGAAAAAGTTTCCGAAAAATTTTAGATAGTTCAATCTTTGACAATCTGCAGACAACTTAATAAAATTCGAAACAAAAAGGTTAATTACCCATTAAAACTTAGCATTTTTTGTAAAAGAAGGTACTTTAGGCGTACATACTTTCGCGAGCAGAAACTTTCGCGATTTTCGCGAATTTTGGCCCTTTTCGCGAAAGTAAATGTATTTAAAAATTCTAGGAAGGGCCATTCGCGAAAGTTTATGCTCGCGAAAAATTCTTGACAATATAGAAAATCTGTAAAACTTCAAACTTTGAATAAAATGTATTTTTTATGGCACTTTTTAGCCTGCTAAAAGACTAATAAGTCAAAGGACAAATGTTTAAGCCAATCCAAGAAGTATTTGTCCCTCTAAGCCATTTTTTCATGTGAAAATTCTCAATTTTACACCTTGATTCGCGAAAGTTAATGCTCGCGAAAAATATTTTTCCGTTAAATTCGCGAAAGTAAATGTCGTGAATTTCGCGATTTTTTGTCCTCGCGAAAGTTTCTGCTCGCGAAAGTTTGTACGCCTAAAGTAATATAACATTTTATTCACAACTTTTTAAGGTTCATAACGTCATTTTTGTAATTTATTGCTAATTACTCTTGATAGAATAAATTCAGAAACAACTTATTTTAAAGACAATTTTTTGTTTAAAGTGTCAAGGAACTGAAGACACAGGTTTTATTTTCAAATCTCATAACAGATCTTTTGACTATGGCCAGAGCCCTTAAAACCCTTAAAAAAATAACAAAACTTCAGAATTCACACCTTCATCCGCAGCTGGTTTCATTTGTTAATTCCTAATTTGAATCTAAAAAACTCCAAATAAGCGGGTTTCTCAAACCCGTGGGTCAGTCTGGGGCTTTTATAAGACACAGATACTTTGAATTTTACAGAACAGCAGGAAAAGCATTTACTCACCCTAAAATTCATTTAAACAAAAGACTTAGATTTGGCTAATATAAGACATGTAATGTAAATGTAGAAACACTATTCCCTCTACAATATTCATTTGTCCAAGGTCCCAAAGGTCCTGAGGTCTCGAGATGAGAATATACCAAATATTTTATGGGGGTGACTTTCATCTTGGGAACTCGGGACCTTCGGGACCTATGGGTACAATTATTTTTTGCAGGGATTTTTATCTCGGGACCTCGGGACCTTAGGGACCTAGGGGTACAAGTATTCTGTGGGGGTGTAGAGCATAATATCACGAATATAGAACTGGTTCGGTAAAATACACAGGAACAAATCTTTAGCCGACGTTGTAAAAACTCCAGATCATCTGAAACCCATGCCTCCCCCCCCCCCTGGTCAGGATCCCTTTTTTAGGCTCTGAAGATATCTGACAGGGTCCCAAATCTACTAATTTTCAAGATGTGTATCTGACAAGCTCCACTTTTGGTTATTTGGACAATTTTTCAGGGTAAAAATTAGAAGGTTTTTTCAGTTTTTCGTCTACTTTTTGTCCTTTTTGCCACTTGTTAGGGTGAAATTGGAAAAGATTTTAATTTTTCGTTCTGACAGGGTCACCATTTTACCAAAAATTCATATCTGACAGGGTCAACTTTTCGAACTCCATCGTCTCATCCCCGTCGGCCGTCAAGGTCAGTGCCCCCCCCCCCCGGTCTCAAAATGACACTTTCGAAATATAACACCTTTTTGAAAGTCATGTGAAAAAATATTTTAATAACAGATGGCTTTTTCTAATACAAAAAAGAGTGAAATGGTTACATATACAGGCCAAACAGGGCAATTAGAACAGCCCTGTCTCAGCAGGGGGGGGGTCAAGCCTCAGGGTACTAAAGCATAGCCTAGAGAGGGTACTTATCTAAAAAAATTTTTGACTCATACCACCCACCCAAATAAGTACCCGGGTACTTAATGACTTTTCCCTTCTAGACCCTATACCCACCCAAAAAGTACCCGGGTACTTAAGGACTTTTCTCTTCTAGACCCCATACCAACCGAAAAAGTACCCGGGTACTTAAGGACTTTTCCTTCTTAGACCCTATACCTACAAAAAATAAATTTATTACTTATTAATCTTTCTCAATTCTACACTCATCAAAATTAAACCCACCCTTATAACTGTTAATTTTAATTTTCCTTTACTATTAGCCCAACTAATAAGCCAGGCGTAATTTACAGTAATACATTCGGGTATATTGATTGCCTTATTTTTTAAACATGAAAACAGATGAAAACAATGTAAAAGCACTTTTTCACAATCTTACAAAATCTTAGAACAGTTTTAACAAAAGATCTAGTTTCTGAAATATCTGGAAATATAAAAAGTATAAACCAGAGTAAATTAGCAAAACTAAAATAAAATAAGAAACTAATATAAACTAAATATAACCAGTTGCAATAGACCCAAGTAAAATTCACACTTTAAAAACGAGAATCTGTAACACTTTTAATCTAAACTCCATTTGTTATACTTCATTGAGCTTTGTTGTGAGTGCCCACCCAGAATGTCTTAGAGAAGTTATTATCAGGTCAAAGCATGCAATCAAGCAACCTATTGTTGTAAATAGAAACAAAATAATATAATACGAAAATGGCTAAAAAAACAAGAAAGTTTCTAAACAGGTTTTTTTAATAAAGCTGAATAAAGAAGTAAACCCACAACTATACTGTAATAACGTAAGAAAGCTTTTGAAATAAAAGAAGCCAAGATAGGATATAAATCAGAATTTTTGAGTTTTCTACTTTACCTGGTGGTATCAAAGTGTAGAAATCTGGCCCATGTGACTATTTTGGCAGAATTTAGGTGACCTTATCTCGCAAAATTTTTTTGAAAAGATCAAAACAAACAAAACAGGACCTTGGCTTTCACTTTCACTTCAAAACTTTTCCCTAAATTTCTTTTTCTTGGCAGGTCTTTTTATGTTTTGATATTACATCAACAATATAAAACAATTTAAAACTTTCTTTTCATCGATAATATTTTTATATGGCAGAATCATGTTTTTATCTGTTCTTCGTGTCAAATTTTATGCTAGAAGTAACTTATTTTTAACCATCCAATGATGGAATAAAAATGTCACAGGTTTTTAACAATACTTAAGTCTCAAAGCCCTTAAATTATCTTGAAAACAAAATAAAACTACTCACCAGTACTCACCAAAATTGAGTCAAGGTACTTATTTTACAAAGAAAATTCACATAAGACCCACCCAATTAGTACCCGGGTACTTGTTTGATTAAACAAACTTGGCTCCCCACCCACCCCCAAAAAGTACCCGGGTACTTATCAAATTTTTTTGGGAAAAACACCCACCCCACCGGCTATGCTTTAGTACCCTGAGGCTTGACCCCCCCCCTGGTCTCAGTGCCCCGGTGTAACCTTTTTTCCTCGGTCGGATTGGAAATTTTTATCGAAATCCCGGTGGGGATATATAATCTAACGCCAGTGGGGATGGTTTTGTAGTGCAGTTTTTTCTATTCAATTTCCATTTGGGACAAAGGCATAGGGCAATTTCCCAGTGGGGCTAAAGTTTTAGGGTAAGCTCTTTTTTTCTTATAAGCATACGGTAAATTTTGGCTGAAGCTTGATATGCTTAAATAAAGCTTGATTTTCAGCATCAAATTTTGCTTATCCCTTTGCTTAGCAAAAATCTTTTGTTTGGAGTAAAAAGGTCATTGAAACTAACTTTCGTGCACTTTTACGAAAACCTGCTTAAGGAGAAAATGTAATTCTGATTGTATACCAAACAATTCTGTCTGATTTGTAACATCACAATGTAAGTATTTTATGTGATTAGCGCCGTATGTCTTTCCCATTTCTGCTTCAAATGCTTAACAATATTGAAATAAAGTTTATATATTCATTATAAACCAATTTTAGTGACTTTAGGACCCGACATCAGGAAGAATCTTCAAATCCCAGGCTTAGGAAATTACAATTTTCGGGGTTGCAATTTGCCCTGTAAAAGTGAAACAGCTAACAGCCCTGCTTTTTTCAAATTTCGGAGTGTAAAATGGCCATTTCCCATATCTGTGTTTTTCAATTTTAGGGTGTCATTTGCCCCGTAAAAATGAGACACCTACAGGCCTGTATAATGAAAGTATTTTTTATTGTGGTAACGTCGTTATTTACATGAATTAAGTGTAAATTGTTGTCAATTTTTGGGGTTGTCCTTTTAAGTCTTCTAATTAAGATATTTTGATATTACATTTCCATTACGTATTATTATTTTCAAGAACTCATGTTATGAGTTGTATTACAGTGCATTACAGTATTCTGGTCTGTAATTTGTATGATCCCCCTGCAGGTAACCTGTAACCTGTGACCTGTGACCTGTAACCTGCGGTTAACACTAACCGATTTTTCTGATTATTTTTATAAGTTATCATCGCACCAAATTGGTGTTGCGATTTTTGTCATCTCAGAGAAGAAGTCATTGCATTGTTTTTTCGCGCGCGTTCTATTTTGCGCCAATCAAATTGCGTCACGCATTCGAAAGATTCGAAAATGTTGCAATCAAAATCAAAACAAAAAGTTTTGGCAGTTTGGCTTTTGAAAAGAACACATTGAACTTTTCAAAAAATAAAACCTTTAATTATTACTCTCATTCTAAAAAATAAAACCTGAGAATGAAGGAAAGTTGTAAAATTAATTAAATTGAGATTCGATTGGAAAGAGGTATGTATGTAGAGAATACATACCTTCGAAGAGAAATGGAATGCTTTGTAATGTTTGCTTCAGTTTTCGCTGTAGACTTTCCTGCCTTCGAAATTCAGTTTTCGAAGGTAGCCTTTATTTATCCAAACTTTATTCTTATCAAATGGTGATTCAATTTTGGATATCAAAAACTCCCAAGGATGACCAGTAAGTTTTTATTTAATTTGGAGATGAAAAATGGCAAAAAAAGACTGAGCTAGACTGAGCTAGAGAGAACTTTCGGCCATTTGTAAGAAAAAGGGATTCCTTTTTCGAAGTTTTTCTTCCAGTAAGACTATTTACAGTAATATGTATTTGAAAATTAAGCTGCTAGTTTGAAAATCAAACCCAGCTCGATGGTTAATTTACTTTGTAGATATGTAAAATATGTTTTGGATTTGTAAATGCTTCGAGTTCTTTATAAAATTAAAAACTAATACTCATGCCAAAATTTCCTATGTCCTTTACGTCAAAATCTAGATTTTAGAAAAGTTACACAAAACTTTTATCATGCCATCTCTTCTCTTTCGAAAATCACCACATTCCTCAAAAGGAAACCCCATAACATTATACATATTTGGAAAGCCCTTTGATTGTACTTTTCGAATGTTTTGTCACTCTAATTATTCTATATGGCTAAAAGCGGGTTTTCCCTTGACTTGTAAACAAACATTGAAGCTTTTGACGTAAAACATGCAACATTTTCAAAGCGAAAATTCTGTAGAATGTTGACCATAAAGTATATTGTTATTATACATTTTTGAATAGCCCTAAGCCTGAACTTTTAGAAACGATTGTCACTATTAAAAGATAAAACTGCCATGATTCACTGTAAACCTTGGAACACGATAGAATTTCAGATGTTTGTTAAAAAAGTCAGTGAAGTTCAGAGGCTGTAGTAGTACACAAATCTTTGGTGCTAAGAGTCCAAATAAAAACCAAATGGTAGACAAATTATTGTATTTTTCAGAAATATATACATTTCACAATTAAAAGTGATTAAAAACACCTCAAAAAGTGATATTGCAGTGGGTTAAATCGTTAAATATGACCCACGCGCCATTTCTGACGTGATTTCGAACGTTTTACCCCCGTCTTTTTGACGTTTATGATTCGAACGTCAAAATTAGGAAACCCCATTCGGCGCGATGTACTTTTTATTAAAAATGTTATCTAGTCGATGAGAGCAAATTATGAACGCTAATAATTGTGACGTCACTTGATTAAAGATGGCGCATAATTTTGATTCGACAGGGTTTAAAGGGACATAAAAGTAGTAAAATGTAAACATTGCGCGAACCACGTGTCATTAAAGAGAACAATTAAGATCACCTGTGCAAAACAAACTTGTAAAACAATTGAACAATCAAAATCAGCCATATTTGTTTTGATTTTTTATTTTGATATTTATTTTGATTTTGTATCCCGCTTGTTTACGAATTTCGTCAGTACTTTTTTGTCCCTTTAAAGAAGCTCCATTTACTGTTTTATATAAGATATCTGTGTTAGTACCCCCTGAGTGGGAAAACTCAGTATGACAAAGTTATTCTATTCATATCTCAGGTCGTGGAGCGTTTGCTAAAGTGGAATTAGCCAAGTATAAAGATCGGCATGTGGTGATGAAACAGCTTCATGAGCAGTTCTCTGGAGACCTTAACAGAACTTTTGCAAAGGAAGCATTGGTGTTAAAGGAAATAAAGCATCCCAATATCATTTCAGTTATTGCTGTGTGCGAAGAACCGAAGGCAATCATGATGCCTTATCTTGAGTTCAACTTTCAACCTTTTAATTCGATGTTCAAGGCAAATTGTTTAGGATCATTTTTAAAGATTCTGGATGATAACAACTTCACTACAGAATTACCAAACATTCAGCTCCAGATCGCAAAAGACGTTGTATCAGGGGTATCATTTCTCCATACCAATAATATCATTCATAGAGACATTAAACCGAAAAACATTTTAGTCAGCAATCAGCATTACTGTTCTATTGGTCCCGTTGAGACTGCGAAGATATTCCAGGAAAAACCAATTATTTGTAAGCTAGCTGATTTGGGTGAAGCAAGGTCAACACACACCAATACAAATATGAACAGTCTGGCAACAAAAACAACCAAATTATATAGAGGAACACGACCATTTATGGCACCAGAGCTCGTAACTGAAAAGATAAAGGAGGCTACATTAGAAGACCTGAAGAAAGTGGATATTTGGGCCCTTATTATGACTTTGTTCGTTGTCATCAACCCAGACCAGTCTTACCCATTTGATGTGGATATAAAACGACTTTCAAAAAATATACCGAAAGGCAAGTACTTGAATATCAAACCAGAAGCAGAATTTAAAAGATTACTTCGAAAGAAATCAACACCGAGCGTTTCAGCTAAATACGAAATGGAACAATCAAGTAACTTTGCATATCTAAGAAGTCTCGTTTATCAAGAAATTAAATACGATCCGAATGAAAGAATCTCGGCCACAAGTTTGAAAACCCTTCTAGAACAAGAACCCAAGGATATAAGCTTTTACCCATTAGAGGTTTCTCAGTCATCTGTACAAGAACAGAATGACATGTTGACGGCAAAAAACCTGCCGACAAATTATGACAGCGACGGTACAAATGCTTGCTCTTTCCTTTCAATTGGAATTGTTGACAAAGTAGTATCGTTGGACCATAACTCACTTTCTATCGAACAGCTCCGAAGTTTGGTAACATCTGTAATTTTGGATTTTCCCAAAGAACTCAATAAATTCCGTAAAATTTCAAGTATGCCAGACGTTTTAGAAGCATACAAAGAGCTTTGTTCGCACAATCTGATGACAAACCAGTTCGACACCAGTGAAAAGATGATCAACGAATTTGCGGGTGAAATCAACCTATATTCAAGAAGGTGCCAACAAATCATTTCTCAGTCATTGGAACATCTGCAAAAACAGGCCGAACGCTCCTGTAAAACGCAAGTGGCGATCGTTCATGTACACATGTACGTATTTTCGGTTGCAATACACCTTTCCCGAGTTTATTTTTTCCAACATGAAAACGAGGCCGGGTAGGATAAAAATGTAAACATTGAAAAATCGAAGCAGGCGATAGAGGGAAAGCTGTGAACTCTCCCATGTTTATACCTCTGCTCTTTGGCTTTTAATTTGTGAATGAGCACAAAAATTCTTCAGAATTCTGCCTAACACGAGTACACTCTCACTCTACGAGCAAACAAAAATTATTATGAGTAGTATTTTTCTCATAAATACACTTTTTGTGAAGCAGAGAGGCGAGTTGTATTTTTTGTAAAAAATGAGATATCCCCGAGATATCTGATCGACTCCTGAACGTCACAGGAGACAATTGTACCAATTTGTGGAACCTGGTGAGATTTGACGATAGCAGTAACAATAACACTGATCACCTCCATCAGTTTTGGTCAATTTTCCATCCGACAAACAGATAGCAGAGTCATGGATTCGTGTTGTTTTGGACATGGTTAGAGGGAACAACCTGGATATATAAACGGACAGTTCACTTCAAACGTGAGGATCATTAATGCTTAATGGTCTATGAAAAATAACAAGAAATATGTTGCAATGACTTTTGGAATAACAGACATTGAACCTTCGAATAAAACCAAAGGAGTCTTCCAAAAATTGTCAGAGTGATAATGACCTGTCCCGTGACTTGTGTTGGCTGACTGTTCTGTTGGAACTGAGGTCAAGCCTTGATTTTTGAGTAGTCATTATCTTTCAGCATGTACCTTTGTATATAGGGGACCCTGTTTTCGTAAACATTTGCCAACCAAAAAGCTGAAAGGCTGAAAGGAATTTTGAACTTTGAATCTGACTGTAGCTAGTTTTTTTTGTAAAAGTATTTTTTATTTATTTCCTTGTAAAATTTCAATCTTATGTTGGTAAGGGGGGTGGTTAGGCTAGGGCCACATAATTGTTGAAGATACATCTTTCTTTATTAATCTCCAGAAAGGTTGAAGACATCAATACAGTAGTGGCCCATGTAAAAGGGGGAACTTTTGGTAGGCTTGGCATGCCCCCTATTTCCCACTGTCTCTTTGGCTGGTGAATATAGTAGAACTTCTTTTTAGGGATATTTTTTGTAGAATTTGATGAGTAAAGTGCAATTTGAACCGTTGAGAAAAAGAAGAGCTATGACCTCATACGTATGTTAGTAGACAAAAATTTACCAGACATAATTTGAAATGGCTTTTGTTCACTTATACTCTCTTGGGGTCTATGTATACAACATTCATTTAGATATTCTTCATTTTCATGCTTGCTTTGCATCTCCCTTGAAGCTTTTTGTGTATGTGCACGGGATGTGCACCCTTAAGATATTATTGAGGATGTTTTATTGTATTATTTCAAAGAATTTTAGTTCAGGGAACATTCTAACTATACTATAATTATGACCGAAAAGAATTTGCATCCTATGACTTGATATTATTATCATAACCTTGCTTTTTCCCTAACTTTTAACTGTTGGTATTTCGATCACTTTGAGAGTAAATAAAGGCAGAACTTTGAGAGATAAATACATCATGGTATGACTTAAGCATATTTTACAAATATGTCGAAGGTTATTTCGATGTTTACTTCAATATTATTCACCTAAAAGTTTTAAACAACAGTAGCTTTCTGCACTTTACTCGCTTGTTTTTTTTTTGTTGTCCTACTCGCCTCGCTTTCATGTTGGAAAAATAAACTCGGGAAAGGTCAGACAGATTGTTCATGGAAGAAATGGTGGATCAAAACCGATATTGATATGGCAATGGTGTGCCAGCGAATGAGCAATTCAAAGGCCCGGGGGGGTACTAGGATTGATTGGGTGTCGGTGTGGAATCTGGACCCTTACCCTTAGAAGAGACTGAATTTTGGTGAAAAGGTGCCCTTAGAGAGAGTTAGAGAAACGCCAACCCTTAGAGGTTTTTCACAAAAAATTTCTAATGCCCATGTCGCCCTTCGAAAATTTTCAAGTTCGATTTTAAAATTCTTTTGAACCTTAGAGAACTTTTTTCTACCAAAACGATTTTCGAATTTCGAAAAATTTCTCTAATTTTTGAAAAATTTTCTCACTTTTTTTAAAAATGTTCTCACTTTTTTGACTTTTCACTTTTCTTTGACCCGAGTTTGTGAAAAAACCGACCCTTAGAGAGACTGATTTTGACTTTTGTTGTTTTGGTAACCCTTAAAGAGACTTTGGGAGGGTGAAAAACCCTACCCTTAAGGCACGCACATACCCAGCACCCATTTTTGCCTAAGTACCCACCACCCCCCCGGTACCCCCCCCCCGGGTTCAAAGGTTAAGCCTGAACAAGTTCCTTCATTCCTCATTTTCGACAAAATGGAGAAAACTGCACACAAGTAAGCTTATATTATTAAGATTTTTTTACACGATAAATTTCCTCTATCACTTTATATTAAAACAAATTTTCGACTTAAGATCTTACTGATTCAACTAGGGAAATGATAGATATGGAAGCAACTAGAGAAAATGGGTGGAAATTTCTAGAGACTTTTTTCACTCAACCTGCAACAGCGATATTCAAACGAAATCAAATTTACTTTCTTAGGTTAAAATTATTATGTATATTATTATGAATTAAGATAATTGTTTTAGGGACTAAAAATATTTTTCATTTACATTTTTCTATAGCGGAAGCTCAGAACGTCCAAATAAATCAACGGAGCGCGATTCGACTGGATTAAAACATACTGGTGATGGTATTCAAAAACAGTAAGTCGATTTCTCTTATTCCTTAGTCTTTCACTTACTAATTTCCAACTACAAATCTGCCATAAAATCTTTATGAAATTCCAGTCTTTTATACGTTTGTGAGGAAAAATACTTTTCATTTACATTTTTCTACAGCGGAAGCTCAGAACGTTCAAATAAATCAACGGAACGCGATTCGACTGGATTAAAACATACTGGTGACGGTATTCAAAAACAGTAAGTCGATTTCTCTTATTCCTTAGTCTTTCACTTACTAGTTTCCAACTACAAATCTGCCACGAATTCTATATGAAATTCCAGTCTTTGACACGTTTGTGAGGAAAAATACTTTTCATTTACATTTTTCTACAGCGGAAGCTCAGAACGTTCAAATAAATCAACGGAACGCGATTCGACTGGATTAAAACATACTGGTGATGGTATTCAAAAACAGTAAGTCGATTTCTCTTATTCCTTAGTCTTTCACTTACTAATTTCCAACTACAAATCTGCCATAAAATCTATATGAAATTCCAGTCTTTGACACGTTTGTGAGGAAAAATACTTTTCATTTGCATTTTTCTACAGCGGAAGCTCAGAACGTTCAAATAAATCAACGGAACGCGATTCGACTGGATTAAAACATACTGGTGACGGTATTCAAAAACAGTAAGTCGATTTCTCTTATTCCTTAGTCTTTCACTTACTAGTTTCCAACTACAAATCTGCCACGAATTCTATATGAAATTCCAGTCTTTTATACGTTTGTGAGGAAAAATACTTTTCATTTGCATTTTTCTACAGTGGAAGCTCAGAACGTCCAAATAAATCAACGGAACGCGATTCGACTGGATTAAAACATACTGGTGATGGTATTCAAAAACAGTAAGTCGATTTCTCTTATTCCTTAGTCTTTCACTTACTAATTTCCAACTACAAATCTACCATAAAATCTATATGAAATTCCAGTCTTTGACACGTTTGCGAGGAAAAATACTTTTCATTTGCATTTTTCTACAGTGGAAGCTCGGAACGTCCAAATAAATCAACGGAACGCGATTCGACTGGATTAAAACATACTGGTGACGGTATTCAAAAACAGTAAGTCGATTTCTCTTATTCCTTAGTCTTTCACTTACTACTTTCCAACTACAAATCTACCATAATTTCTATATGAAATTCCAGTCTTTGACACGTTTGTGAGGAAAAATACTTTTCTACTTTTTCTACAGTGGAAACTCGGAACGTCCAAATAAATCAACAGAACGCAATTCAACTGGATTAAAACATACTGGTGACGGTATTCAAGAACAGTAAGTAAATCATAGTTTGCAGAGGTCTTTTTAACCTCTTCTTTTACAAATCAACTACTCCTCGTTTATTTCCCTCTTCACAAAATTCTTTTTATCCTAGCACATTCACAAAGTTAAATTTTTTTTAAGAGAAACTTGCAACTATTATAAGCTGAAATTATAAATTAAAAAATTATTAAAGCATAATTTAGTGAAAGAATTTTTCCCAACTCTTTCGTTTTTTGTGTTTTTCCGATTTTTCCAAAATGAGGCTAAAACTTTGGGGCAGCCTGGAGACTTCAAAAATGGTCGGATTTGGCTGAAATTTGGCACACTTGTTCCTTTGATGAATATCTGGGGTTCTACAATTGGACCTATATAAATAACTTGAAGCTACTGAAGTTGAGCCCAGCGCGTTGCACACATTCGACTATTTTCCCAACTCTTTCGTCTTTTGTGGTTTTCCGAAAGCCTCTATTACCATCCTGCCTTTCCTTCTAGAAAGAAGTCCCACCTATCATATCAAAATTAATTAACTCAATGTTGACTTCTTAATGAAAGGCTTTTATTGGTATTATAAACATACTACAATTTACTTTCAGATCAACCGATGATGCGATGGTCTCTTTTCACATATCTAATAATATCAGGTCTGAATCGCAGACCTTATAGATACACTTCCTATGTATATAAGAAAATTTTTTCGCTAGTAGATGAACAGAAGCCTACTTTAATCGTAGAAATTTTAGCGAGACTGATTTTAGCGTTTTTGGATTTATTTTAGCGAATCAGGATTTCAAAAAATTTCGCGTGGACAAATTTTAGCGAATACCGTATTACTTCGAATAAACGCCCCTCCTAAAATCGAAAAAATTTAATAAACGCCCCGGGCGTTTATTCGAAGTAATACGGTACTCGTGTTACATTATTAACTTAGTTCGTTTTCTAGCACTTCTCTGGCACTGAAACCCTTCCTATTGATAAAAATGTATCGAGGCAATATAACCAGAAATTTAGCGCGGATGAATTTTAGCGATCTGTCGATTCGGTGTGTTTTAGCGAGATTTATTTTAGCGGAATAGGGAAAACTCGCTAAAACGCTAAAATTAGTCTCGCTAAAATTTCTACGATTAAAGTAGTTAGTTTTATTCAAATACACACTTTATCTTAAAAGGAAAGCTTAAATAAGAATATCATTGTGGAAATTGCCTAGTTCTTAAGAATGACCTGGAAACACTTTCAAATTGATAAGATAAAAGTATTTTGCGACAAGAATACTGGGGGGGGGGTTCAAGGGGTACCCAATACCGAATTACCGACAATTCTTTTCCCGAAATACCGGAATACCGGACAAAATAAAATCCAAATACCGTCACCGACAATTTCTATGATTTATGTTATGCCTAATTCGTAAGGAAAGACATTTCAACTGCAAGAATTGTTGATAAAATAAGAAGCAAGGGACACCCTGTTGAAACTTTCATTTTTTAAATGTTATCTTCATCAGGTGAACGATCTAATTTCGAATGTACAAATATCATATAGAGGAAGCGAAGTTTAGTGACTGAGGCGGCGCAACAATAGTTTGTGCCGAAAATTTTCATTTTTACACTTTTTTATTTGACTAAAAGCACTATGTTTTAAACTGTTCTACTCTATAACAGAGTGCCTCAAGAGCTTCTTTTCATGGAAATGTTGAAGTTCTGATTTAATTTTGAATTTACCGAAATACCGAACTTCCATGGGTAAATACTAAAGCATTTTTAGGCAATTTACCGTCACCGGCAGCATTTCATTTACCGGAATACCGTACATTTTTCTTCAAGATACCGAAATAAGGGACAGAAAATAGGCCCATACCGTGTCACCGTAAACCTTGAACCCCCCCCCCTCAAGTACGGAGTCGCCTTATTTAAAATTATGCTTTCAAAAAAAGCACACTCCTATAGTCTTGTAGAATGAGCTCACAAAGACCCTAACCTTGAAAAATATAATGTGGCTAGAATTTGACGCATAGGTCCCTGAGGGGTCATAGAACCATCAGAAAAAAGCACAGTCGATTGTAAAAGTTAGGGCGCTTTATAAGCAATTTTTTGATGACGTGACTTTTCAGTACAAATCCCCGTAAACAAAATTTTCAAAACGTTCTTTTTCACTGTTCCATCAGAAAGATCATGAAAAATAGATGATAAAAATTGGGTCATTTTTGGGACTTTTTTCGGGACTTTTTCAGCCACACGCTATTTTTTCATGGTAAAAAGCTAATTTACGAGACTATTATCGACGTAATAGAAAAGCTTTCTATATTCTCATAAAATAATATTTTAAAAAGTATTCTTTCAATTTCTCCCTCAATGCTTGCCCTTAATGTTTATACATCCATACATGTATCCCTTTTGTTTGAAAAAAAAATGTTTTCCCGACGACACTGTACACGCCACGACTGGAAAAACAAATATGAAACAAATTCCTAATTCTCTCTGACTCTCTATCTCTCTCTCTTCAAGTTCGGATGGAAATGTAGCAAAAGAAGATATGTCTTCTTCGTCTTCATCATCGGCAAGTTCATCCTTACCAAGTATTTGGGAGAGATAAAAAAACGTAAGTTCGATTGATAACGCTTAGTACTATTTATGTAAATTTTTGAAATTCGTTGCCAAGGCATAAACAATTAACCTAGCATGATATTCATTCATTCTCTATGCTTTCTAATTCCGTTACTTTGATTTACCACATTCAATTTCCGCCTCATTTCTAATGTTATTTGTTGTGAAAAGTTAAAGCGCTGAAAGAAGGTGAAAGTCATTGATTAAATGGGGAGTGAAAACAGTCAGTAGGCATGGCAATGGTCTACAAATTAGATAATATCATTCTTACAGCACACGAAGAAGACCTCATTTTTGTTAAGGAAACAAGAATTCCATCACTTCCAGAACAGATAAATATGGTCGATATCAATGATTCTGACGAAGTAACGATAGTTAAAACAATCGGTAAGTTGATACGACCTCGATAACTTTCAATATTGTTCAAGTTACTTAAGCTTTATGAAAAGGTTTCTATAATTCGTTGCAATGGTTCCTTGTATTTAAGTAGTACGGAAGTCTGCGACCGCAGTCGGATGCTCCTATTTCGATAGCTATTTACCCAAAGGTAGGGAAGGGTACCATTCTTTTTCCCTGGATTTGTCCACTTACCCTTGATGCTTCTCTTTAATTGCTGCCTATTAAGAGGCATCAAGTACCATTTTGGAAATCTTTGGTATAATGGTATGGTATTGAAACCACGACATTGCACACCGTAGCCGAATGGTCTACCCTCACACCACTGCTATCCCTTAATACTTAGGCAGTGAGAGTTGTTCAAAAAACGAGTTGCTGCAATCTGGCAAAAACGCGGAAAATTAAATCAAAGTTTACCTAAGAACATTGACCAATACTTGTAAATAGTAATTTTCATAAGCTTCAGAGGAAAAAAACGAACTTAAAAAGCTAAACAATATTATAATCATAGTATACACGTTTTTTTTAAGAAACTAGTTTTGCCAAGCAGCCTCAATGTTTCTTACATGTTTCTAAACTTTTTAACATAATCAGCCTTCTTAGATGTTTCTTAGTTTTTAGGCATTCTGAGCCTCATGTTTTTCTTAAAATAAAAGACGTGTGAATCCACTTAACCTTCCTTTACCTAAGCTGGTAACTTCAGAAAAACTTTAACTAATAAATTGCTATATATTGCTTTGTAGATCCATTAGTGAAAACTGTAGAACAACCTGGAATGGGGGACAAGATCGACAGTCCAAGTTCTTCTCCACACCTGTTTGAGCACCAATTTTCACCAGCAACATGCTTTTCGGACGAAGAAATTATCAGTGGGGAAAATATTTTACGCTCAGGCCATCAAAGAGGTGACAATCAAACAAGGATACCCAGAGAAACTTGGGATCATGTCGTAATCCAAGAATGTGAGAATGTTCCCCATAACCTTGATGATTTAACGATTTATCGTGTGAAGGCTTCAGATAAACAAGCCTTGTCTCAGAATTTGAGAGATGGCAGAAACTGGGGAAAAGATTCCAGGACAACGTGGAGTGACTATAAAACAGTGAGGTACCGTAGCTGTTCAGGTGGAAGAACTTGTCCAAATGATCAATGTCCTTACTTAGTCGAGTTTAAAAAGACAAACGAAGTTGATTTCGACAAAAATGGTTATTGCAAATTTTGTCAAGCAACTGGTATATTTGAAAAGTGCTTTAGTCGGAAATACGTGGCTTATTCCAACAATCCAAACGAAGCCTACGTTTATCATTATGGCAAACATACCTGCTCAGCGAAACAAATTCATCAACCACCCATTTTTCAAATCGCTAAAGCAGTCGAGAATAATCCCTCTGTGCGACCAACTGAAATTCAAACGAATGCAATTGTATCCGCACTTCGAAACCGTACCCCCTGGGGAAGTATTCGTCAGACTGCTAAGCAATTTTCAGACACAAGAAAAATCTCCAATGAAAAACAGAAGCAAAGAAAGAAAATTTACCCAAGCGGAGAAGATTTCCATGGGGTTTCCGATTTCAAAGAATACACCGACAACGAGGACAAATATTTAATTTACGACATAAATAGAGATAAACAGTACGTTTTTAAAAGCTCAAAAGAATCTCTTAAAATTGCACATGACATGTGCCTAAACGAACACTTTCTGAAAGAAGAATACTGTTATTTTGATGGAAACCATAAACGGACAAAAAACTTTAAAACACTGACAGCCAGTACATATCATCCACTTCTAAAGAAACAGATTCCATTAGCCTCGATGCAATGCAAGCATGAAGATGGTGATTACATTGAAATCTTCTGGAGAACATACAATGAAGCATATAAAGACGCCAACAATGTAATAACTCGATATCATCCAAAAGGTTGGTGCACAGATTTGGCTACTGCAAACTTTAATGGTCTGGAAAAACTATACGGAGAAGGCATTCTTAATGATATTAAAGCTTGCGAGTTTCACTATCGTCAATCTGTGGAGAGAAAGGCTAAGACATAATATGGCGATGTGTTTCGTGAAAAAGCAATGGAGCTACTTAAACCGCAAACTGAAGAAGCATATGATGTAGCATACGAGGGTCTCAAATTATACATCAATCGATTACCAGGTAATTTTAAACTACTTTTTTTTCTGCAACTCAGTCGCATTTATATGAAGATTAAAAATGAACCAAGATGATTCTGAATGAGATGAAAATTCTTTAGACAAATTGGTTTTTGGGCTGAAAGAGGTCTGATTTCCTTTGTGGAGACTTAGGAATTCGATCTATTGTGACTTTTTTCCTTAAGGTCGGTTTCCCATTGACCTGATTTTTCACAAGGACTAAAGTTTGCTGAGCAGAACTTTCATTGACGTCACTTTAAAATGGTTTGAGGACTTCTATGTTTGGCGTAGAACTTCAATGTCTTCATTATAAAACAATTGAATTCTGACGCCAATGGGTTTGGAATGATTGCTTCTATCTGACGCAGAAAAAGTATACCGGGTATGCACCATTGCTATATCTTCCATGAAACCGGCAGCTGGTTGGTTGCAAGTGACGTATTTAATGATTTTACGTCACTTACAACCAATCAGCTGTCGAGTCCTTGATGTAATGTCAGAAGACATTGCAATGGTGCATATCATGAATTTTGGATCTTAGAAATGGGAGTTTATTTCATTTATTTTGTTTATTGAAAAAATTTCCTTTAGGGCAGGAAGGGCGTTTATTCGAGGGAGCGTTTGGTAGAAATAATATAGCCCACCAGACCAAAGTACAAAGAATTTTTTTCAATTCATTCACTCAAGGGAAACAAAATGGAGGCGCAACCAAAATTTTCAGAATCTCAAGGGGCCCCTATTAGGACACTGTAACAACGTTGCTGATCTCAGAGATTACAAACCTAGCTAAAGAAGGTGCGCGAAAACACCACTAAATACCAAGACACTAAAAAAAAACTGGCACACTGCTACTTAATAATAACTGCTTTAATTTTATCTTCTAACCAGATGCAGGAAGTTTGAGCGACTGGCTTGCTTGGTGGGAATCTCGAAAACAATTGATATTTCGTGCATTTACGAAGATTGATGCGCCAAGGAGCAACCTTGCAGAAGTGATACACGCAGGATGGAAGAACAAAGGCCAAGTTGGGTTGTCAGTCCTAGAAACATGCATGTTCGATGTCAAGGATAGTATATTACTAAAGCAAGATTTGGAAGACCTGGAAGGAGGTATTTACAAAAGAGGACGTGGCCCATCGCCTTGTGAATTGCAAGATCGACGCGAGACAAGGATTGTGGAAGCAGCAAACAGAGCTGGCAGGGATATTTTAGCACATGGCGCCATTCGAAAGTCATCAGGAGTTAAAAGAACACCGAGCACCGACAATGAGCCAAGCGGTCCACCTGCAAAGAAAAGTCGGTCAGAAAGCATGCTCAAAAATAGAATCGAAACTTCCAAAAGAATGGACAATGTTATGAAAATCCAAGCAATAAAAAAGGAGACACCCTTGAAATGGATTTTTAAGGTCAAAAGTTCCACGATTGGTAAGATGAGTTACAGTACAATCATCTGTAACGTACCGTCATGTACTTGCCCAGACTTTAAAAGGAATGGAACGAAAGTTTATTGTAAGCACATCATTTTCGTTCTTTTGTTCCCCTTAAATCAAAAAGAAGCCGAATTCTCGTTTGCTAGACATATTGGAGAGGATGACGTTAGGGCAATTTTGTCAATAACTGTTGACAAAAAGTACATGCTAAATGAAAGCACACGAACGACTTCGGCCAAGGATTTAAAGGCAATCTTGAGATGCCACCCTGATTTTGAGATGCAGCAAAGATTTACAGTGCACCACAAAGAATCACGTTCTGCCAAATGCCAGGGATGCAAGGCGGTGCTTAATCCAAGTCAGCTTTCCATTAAAGTTGAGGGGGCACTACGAGTACCTTATGGCCGTGAAACAGCCGTTGTTGAAGCAGCTATGTACTTTTGCCCAAGAAGAGAGTGTTTAATGAAACCAAATGCTTGGACAAATGTAAAGTTTGCTGGAGAGCTCATTTGGGCAGAAGACATAAGTAATTCTGAAAGAGAAAATTTGAACCTCTAATGTAGCTTAGTGATATCCATTTACACGTTTACGTATTAATGGACTGCGTTGAGCTCCTATTAATTGGCCCTACGTTTACTTTTTATCTTGGCTTGCCTCGATTAATTACTTTGAATCCTTACCCAGCTGGCACACAACGTTGTTGCACACGTACGTTCATACAACGTTATATGGACGTTATGAACTTTAGACGGACTTTGAAACAATGTTGTGTGCCAACTTTTGAATTTTTATTGATTTGTTGTATTGAATTTTTTTTTTGACTTAAGATTTATTTTTGATTTATTTTTGATTTTGACTTAATTTTGATTTTTTATTGATTTGTTATATTGATTTTTTATTTTTAACTTAAGGATTATTTTTGATTTATTTTTCATTTCTGATTTAGATTTGGTTTTTTATTGATTTGTTGTATTGATTTTTTATTTTTGACTTAAGATTTATTTTTGATTTATTTTTTATTTCTGATTTATTTTGATTTGTAAAAATGTGTTAAAATGTGTACGAGATTTGTTTGTGATTAGCTTCTCGCAATAATGACAAGCCAAATTTTAAAAGTTTTATTCAAAAGAATTAGAAGCTCATTCACAGCCTGTTGGAAGTACTAAGACTTCGAAAAACGGTCAAAAAAAGAGGAATTTTGTCCAATTTTTCTTTTACTTTTTAGTAAAAAGTCTCATATGAGCTTACTAAATAATAAACCTTCAATTATGAGAGTTTCTTCAGGAAGTTTGAAAGCGATTTCAATTTAATCGAAAACGGGAACTTACTGAGCAGTAAAACGTCAAATTGAGAGCGTCAAGATATCATCAGTGTATAAGAATGGAAAAGATATAAAAAAATGTTGCTGTATTTACGAATTTGAGGTTGAAATGACGCTAAATAGTTACTTTGATTTCAAAACAATCATGGAACTTACGGGACAACAACTTATATCCACTTCTGGCGCTGAAGACCTCCGTTTTTTAACTTGCGCCTTGACTATTTAAAAACTGTATTTTTACTAACTTTTTCGTAGAAAGTGCCACGCCTTCTGAAGTTCGAAAATTTACGTTTTGAATAATTGACGTCAGAATTATTTTCATTAAAAAGTCACTGTTTTTTCACTAATTTGGTATCATGTTGAATTGGTTGAGAACTAAACTCTCATATTGCTTGCTACGATCAGCTATCCTATGCTTACGTGGATCGAGAACTGTTAGAAAATTGAATATTGATATGAATGAGATTGAAATTCATGAATCTACTAGGAGAAATTTTTAGTCAGTTTTCTTTATATTCGTCGATTTTGAGATTCTTTCACACTTTTGCATTCTTCGTTTGCGCCCGACGTGACCGCAAAGTTATGCCATCATCCTTTCAATGTGGATTTGGGATACTTTTCAGATTTGTTTGCCTCTTATTATTCGTTTTTAACTAATTTAGTCTAATAATATTTATATTTCTTCGATTCGAACGTCAAATCCTCATTTGGACGGGGGTTTTATGGGAAGGTAGTGCTAATTTTCGCGCTGAAATTTTCGCGCTGAAATGAAATGAAATTTTAAACATAAAATTAAAACCACGGCGTATCATCGACTGCTTTTTCGAAAGACAATAAGATTTTTTGTCTTAAAACTTCACGAAATCCCTATTTCATACTCCAATCAACCATCAACCCTGGCTAAATTTGAGAATAACAGCTCAGCTACCATCTTGCGTTACACACATTTTTCATAAACTCGTTCATTTAGTATAGTAAGATATTTCCTCTTAGAGGTGTAGAAATTATTTTGAATATTGAAAGATCAAGATATTTCTTGAATTGTTACTTAACTCATTTTTAGTTACTTTAATGGGATAAACTTTCGCGGGGATTAAATTTCGTGGTTGAGCCTATCCGCGAAATTCAAAAATTTCGCGGGGACTTAATTTTGCGGGTGACACTATTGGGTGTCAATATTTTCACAATTTTGTGACTTTCACTCTCAAATCATACATGTTGGTTGTTGAAATACACATTATTTGCGCCTCTTTGACGCATGTAACCATTCAAAACGTATTTATTTGAGATATGAGTTTTGTTTAGAAATATTTCGCGGATAAGGCCCTTCCAAATTTCCATTGGGACTTAATTTCGTGGATTTTTGCGGATGACACCCAAATCCGCGAAATCCGTGAAATTTAATCCCCGCGAAAGTTTATCCCATTAAAGTATGACTCATATTGAGTTACTTTCTACTTGTAACAACACCCCTGTTTCAGTGACCTGGTGGAGTTTAAAAATCCACCGGGGTGTCTCTGAACGAAATGAATTTTAACCAAACCCACTTTGTAAAATACAAAACATCATCATCATCATTGCTCGACCGCGGAGAGACAATGGATTCGACTCTAGCTCGCCAGCTATCACGGTCTTTCATCGCAGTCTCAAGATCACTGAATTTGAGCCCGGTATCCCTTCAGGGAATGTTAGTTTTCTTGATCTTTGAGGAATCAAATTTGGTTTGCACAACAGTGAAACTGAAATAGTTAAAGGTTTTCTTTATCATACTCGACTTCCTTACAGCTTTGTATTTCAAATAAACACCCCTCCTAGGAGAGGGTTTAAAAAATTTAAGAATCGCTTGTTTGAAGGATAAAATAGATGGAAGATTATACGATCATCCAAGTTATTAAATTTATTAATGAATGCACGCAAAAGAGAAAGAGGCACGAACTTTTTTTGGAAAGACACGAACTTTTTTTTCAAAGGCACGAACTTTTTTTCAAAAGGCACGAACTTTTTTTGGAAAGGCACGAACTTTTTTTGGAAAGGCACGAACTTTTTTTGGAAAGGCACGAACTTTTTTTCCAAAGGCACGAACTTTTTTTCCAAAGGCACGAACTTTTTTTTCAAAGGCACGAACTTTTTTTCAAAAGGCACGAACTTTTTTTCAAAAGGCACGAACTTTTTTTCCAAAGGCACGAACTTTTTTTCAAAAGGCACGAACTTTTTTTGGAAAGGCACGAACTTTTTTTCAAAAGGCACGAAGGCACGCAAGGCACGAAAAAAATCACACTCGATCAATCGAATGCAAAACATTCGATCAAGCCAATGCAAAACATTCGAATTTTAAATGGAATGTTTTTTTACTTTCGAATGTTTTCTATATGTTTAAAACTAAGTAGTACTTTTTTAATTCATAGTCCTTCAACATTCGATCAATCGAATGCAAAACATTCGATCAAGCCAATTAGTAGAGGGCATTTTGTAAAATCGCTCGACTGTTTTGTTAAAAGCACTTGTTATACATTTTTGGAAAGCTGAGGGGTAGGGGAATCGAAATTACTATGTTTCCAATTTTTTTTCGGACACTTTGGTGTGATTTTCGGACAAATATGACGGTCTCAGGCAAAAATCATAGGGTTAAAAATTAATGAAACTTTTAGCTCGAGAAAACGGAGACCTGTTGTATATTTTTGGAAAGCTCTCAAAAAATTAGGATTAGAGATATATTGCAAGTATAGGTGATTTCAGTACCTAACTCGAGATATTGAGCTTCAAAAAGCGCAAAAACTGGACAAAATAGCTGTTTCTGGCTGAAAAACACGGTTTTCAAGGGTTAATATCTCGAGTTAGGTACAGAAATCACCTATACTTGCAATATATCTCTAATCTTAATTTTTTGAGAGCTTTCCAAAAATATACAACAGGTCTCCGTTTTCTCGAGCTAAAATTTTCATTAATTTTTAACCCTATGATTTTTGCCTGAGACCGTCATATTTGTCCGAAAATCACACCAAAGTGTCCGAAAAAAAATTGGAAACATAGTAATTTCGATTCCCCTACCCCTTAGCTTTCCAAAAATGTATAACAAGTGCTTCTAACAAAACAGTCAAGCGATTCCAAAAAATCGAACAAAATTCCCCCTACTACCTTAAGGGGATTAATTTTCGCGGGGATTATATTTCGCGAATTTCGCGAGTTTTTCCGAAATTCGCGAAATATAATCCCCGCGAAAATTTTAAAAACCTTTGGATTCGCCAAATTCGCAAAGTATAATCCTCGCGAAAATTAAGTTTTTTTAGACATAATTTCCCTTTGTTTTCAGAAAAATTATACCTATTAAAGACATATCAATCGGTACGACAGAGAGTTTTCATCAACAAAGCTTGTTATATCTTTAGACAAAAGCAAGTTTTTTATTGGTCTACTGTTCGATTTTTTAGTTTGAACTTTCGAGAAAGCCCACTTCTCGCGAAACTCGCGAAATTTAATCCTCGCGAAAATTTAGAATTCCCGTCTTCGCGAAAATAAGTCCCGCGAAAATTAAATTATTTCGTGAAAAAATTGTCTCGTGAAAATAAGTTACCGCGAAAATTAATCCCCTTAAGGCATATGAACGAGGAGTGTTCACTTCGCGTTTAGTGAAGTAGTTCGCGAGCGCAATGTCTCTCAAGAATGTCGAAGCAAGTAGAATATTTCAAAAGCGCCAAGGAAGAAAACTTTTTCTGACAGAGAAAGCAAGCCATAATAAAAAATGCAAAACATCACCAAAAGAAGGAGTACATCATAAATACAAGCCTTTGGAACTTTCAAAAGATGGATCTTCAAAGCTGTTTTCAAGACATTCGAGATTCGACCAGTATAATTCAGAAGTTTTCATAATAAAAGAGACTGATACAGAGGCTGAGGAGGAAGTTGTAGAAGAAGTGCTTCCAGCAAAGATGGCGTCTATGGTTGAGTTGTTTAAACCAAACGCAGAACTGACAGGCATTATTTGTTTATCTGACACTGATAGTAATTCTTGATTCTTTTCATGAGAGTTTTGAGCTTTACTGGGGTATCATTGGTAATTTACAACTGTAAGGCATTTATAGATTCAGTTGCTAAGTTCCATGATGGTGATATTCTTACTATATTCTTAATATTTTGGCCAATTTGATCATATTCTTATAAAGTATTTTCTTATAAAAAAAGCGTATACATCATATTGATAGCTTTATTGATTTATGACATTGATCAATATTGATCGATTGGTTTATGATGTTGTACAATTTAATGATTCAATAAAAATCAATAAATAAGGATAATGGCACAGAGTTTTCAATTTCTGATATGCATACTTTTAAATGGTGGGCGTTGGTTTGAGATTCTTTGCACTATGGCATTCATTTATCATCTTGTAAAAAAATCCAAACTTTGTTTTGCTTGAATATCCTATGAGATTTAGAAAAGGTATAGTAAAAATATTTCAAAATATTCCATCATATCTATTTAATAAATCTGAAAATGTAATGTATACTTCTTTGATGAACTACCTTCAATGTGTAGACAACTGGTAGCAAATAAATAGCCTGTCAATGTAAGCTTTCAATTGCTTTCATAGCCCAATGTCTTAAATGGGCTACTTTGACAGTAGCCCACTCGTAGCCAGCTGGTAGCCAACCATTTTTAGCTTAAGATTGCTTGGTAGCCTGTAGACCGTTCAAATATGCCTAAATTATGATTTCCCAATGACGTCATATCAATAATAGGAGAATGGGAACGAATAATAGAGAACGAAACATGCTCACTTAATTGGAGTTTGGACTTTGTCGTTTTTTTAGTAGAAAATTCTTAAATGGGCTACTTTGACAGTAGCCCACTCGTAGCCAGCTGGTAGCCAACCATTTTTAGCTTAAGATTGCTTGGTAGCCTGTAGCCCGTTCAAATATGCCTAAATTATGATTTCCCAATGACGTCATATCAATAATAGGAGAATGGGAACGAAACGATAGAGAACGAGACATGCGCACTTAAGTGAAATTGGACTTGTCGTTTTTTAGTAGAAAATTCTTAAATGGGCTACTTTGACAGTAGCCCACTCGTAGCCAGCTGGTAGCCAACCATTTTTAGCTTAAGATTGCTTGGTAGCCTGTAGCCCGTTCAAATATGCCTAAATTATGATTTCCCAATGACGTCATATCAATAATAGGAGAATGGGAACGAACGATAGAGAACGAGACATGCGCACTTAATTGGAATTTGGACTTTGTCGTTTTTTTAGTAGAAAATTCTTAAATGGGCTACTTTGACAGTAGCCCATTCGTAGCCAGCTGGTAGCCAACCATTTTTAGCTTAAGATTGCTTGGTAGCCTGTAGCCCGTTCAAATATGCCTAAATTATGATTTCCCAATGACGTCATATCAATAATAGGAGAATGGGAACTAATAATAGAGAACGAGACATGCGCACTTAATTGGAATTTGGACTTTGTCGTTTTTTTAGTAGAAAATTCTTAAATGGGCTACTTTGACAGTAGCCCACTCGTAGCCAGCTGGTAGCCAACCATTTTTAGCTTAAGATTGCTTGGTAGCTGTAGCCCGTTCAATATGCCTAAATTATGATTTCCCAATGACGTCATATCAATAACAGGAGAATGGGAACGAATGATAGAGAACGAGACATGCGCACTTAAGTGAAATTTGGACTTTGTCGTTTTTTTAGTAGAAAATTCTTAAATGGGCTACTTTTGACAAATCATAATTCTTAGATACTCGTTTCCCTTCCTATTTTCAATGTGACGTCAGTCTAAGTAAGACATTTTTACCATATTTCACCGGGCTACGGGCTACCAACAACTTCAAACTAAAATGTGGGCTACCAGTTGGCTACCAGCGGGCTACAATCAATGTAGCCCATCTTAGAAAGAATTCGATGAAAATTAACAAAGTCCACATTTTCATGAAGTGCGCATGTCTCGATCTTAGATACTCTATTCCATTCTCCTATTTTTAACATGACGTCACTCTAAGAAAGATATTTTACCATATTTCACCGGGCTACGGGCTACCAAACAACTTCAAGCTAAAATTGATGGGCTACCAGTTGGCTACCAGCGGGCTACAATCAATGTAGCCCATCTTAGAAAGAATTCGATGAAAATCAACAAAGTCCACATTTTCATGAAGTGCGCATGTCTCGATCTTAGATACTCGTTTCCATTCTCCTATTTTCAATGTGACGTCACTCTAAGTAAGACATTTTACCATATTTCACCGGGCTACGGGCTACCAAACAACTTCAAGCTAAAATTGATGGGCTACCAGTTGGCTACCAGCGGGCTACAATCAATGTAGCCCATCTTAGAAAGAATTCGATGAAAATCAACAAAGTCCACATTTTCATGAAGTGCGCATGTCTCGATCTTAGATACTCTATTCCATTCTCCTATTTTTAACATGACGTCACTCTAAGTAAGACATTTTACCATATTTCACCGGGCTACGGGCTACCAAACAACTTCAAGCTAAAATTGATGGGCTACCAGTTGGCTACCAGCGGGCTACAATCAATGTAGCCCATCTTAGAAAGAATTCGATGGAAATTAACAAAGTCCACATTTTCATGAAGTGTGCATGTCTCGATCTTAGATACTCGTTTCCATTCTCCTATTTTCAATGTGACGTCACTCTAAGTAAGACATTTTTACCATATTTCACCGGGTACGGGCTACCAAACAACTTCAAGCTAAAATTGATGGGCTACCAGTTGGCTACCAGCGGCTACAATCAATGTAGCCCATCTTAGAAAGAATTCGATGAAAATCAACAAAGTCCACATTTTCATGAAGTGCGCATGTCTCGATCTTAGATACTCTATTCCATTCTCCTAAGTTTAACATGACGTCACTCTAAGAAAGACATTTTACCATATTTCACCGGGCTACGGGCTACCAAACAACTTCAAGCTAAAATTGATGGGCTACCAGTTGGCTACCAGCGGGCTACAATCAATGTAGCCCATCTTAGAGATGAAAATCAACAAAGTCCACATTTTCATGAAGTGCGCATGTCTCGATCTTAGATACTCCTATTTCATTCTCCCTATTTTAACATGACGTCAATCTAAAAAAGATATTTTACCATATTTGAATAGGCTACGGGCTACCAAGCAACTTCAAGCTAAAATGGGACGGCTACCAAAGGGCTCCCCAAGGGCTACTCTCAAGTAGCCATATTTGTAAAAAAACAATGAAAAATTACAAAGTGTCCAGTGCAAATGTGTGCGCATGCGTTACTTAAAAAAGTCTGCCTCGTTGTGATGAATTTACCTCATTTTCATTTTGTTGTTACTTAAATAGTGTCTTACAGTTAGTCTGTCACCTTTCTTTAATCTGGTGTTCAGTAAGCACAGAACATGCCAAAACGCAAGATTGACGATGTTATATATCTTGACTCCGCTGATTCCAGCGGCAGTCGAAAACAGAATACGAGACAACCGTATACAAAATTGATGGCATGCCTTGCCTAAAGAGGAGGAAACGGCTATACAAAGTGCGGTACCAGCGAAATTTTGCCACAGTGGCTTGTCACGGAAGAACATGAAGCAAAAGAGGAATTGAAGGAGGTAAAGAAAAAGGAAGAAGCAAAAGGAAATTGAAGGAAGTAAAGAAAAACGAAGAAGCAAAACAGAATAAACATTTAAAGCTCTTGGCAATTTAGAATGATTTTAATTTTTATTCAGAATAATTTTTTTTATATCGTTATCTATATGTCGTGCAAATACTACTGAAATATAAGTGAATATCCTACTGAAAGCTCAAAAACCTTTGTCTTTTATTCTTGAATGCAACAACTTAGAAACCCAAAATCTTTCTTATTTGAATAGGCAACGGAATTGCTTTTGTAGCCAAATAGCCAGTTGATTTAAAGTAGTACTATGTTTTTTAATGACGTCACTGAAAATGTGATAGAAAATCGGACAAAAATAGTCATGTGAAGCTTTATTTCGTTATTTGGAATTCCTATCTCTGTCCAATACCCTATTGAATTGTCAAACAATTCATTCAAAATGGCTGGAACTACCATAAATCTATTGGCTACTGGGTTATCAAAGCAAGTTAAAAGGAAAATTGGCAGGCTATTTATTTTCTACTAGTGGTCTACATTCGAAATAGTTTATCGATCAAAAAGAATTAAAAATGACAAAGTTTTACTCTTATTGAGTGCGCATGTCAAAAAATTACAATTTTATTATGTCCTTTTCTATTTTCAGTTACGTCATTCATAGAAATAACTTTCTTATTCTTCCAAAAATCATTTGGCTACTTGGCTATCATGTAAATTGTAGACTAAAATCGACAGACTTTCTATTTGCTACCAGTGGTCTGCAGTAAGAGTAGTCCTTTTGAGGAAATAAATTCAAAATTTCAAAATTTGAAATGAATGGGAATGTATTACTACTATACAAGTAGAGAATTGCATAGCAGAACAATATAATTATCTTAAATGACACTGGCCTATACAAATTTCCATCAAATATTTAATTAACCGTTTAAATAACACTTTAAAATTCATAGTCAATTTACATTTTCAAAAGCTTTTTAAATTTTGCTGAATCTGCTCGTACCCTCAACGAGTCTCTTGTCCTTGAGGGGTGATGAAATTCAAATGTTTTGTCTTTTATAATGGCTGCCCAATTCTTCTCACCATGTTTTTGTATCCCTTTTAAAAGCTCCCCATCTTCCTCTTGTGAAAATTTGATATTTCTAGATTTTCTTGTCTCTTTAATGGCAATTTCCTTTTTCACCTCTACACTTTCAGTTATTCTTCTTTTGTCGTAACTCTTAGCGTTTTGAGGACGTTTTGGTGAAGAGGATACAGTTGACCTTACGACTTCCATTTGTACGTCTCTTGACTCGTTTAGATTTTGATTTGAGATAGGTGAAGTCGAACACATTGATTGTACACGTTGCATGATGTTGTTCACTTCAGTGCATTGAGCCTCGATATTACTTGGTTCGAATGCGTCATCGTCTGAATCTACTATCATTGGAATCAGATTGTTTGTTGAGGTTGAAGAAGAAGATGAACTAGCAACTGCGTCTTGACTTGGTCGTGATTCAATTGTATTTCTTGACAGGGCAGCTAAATCTCTGAGCACGCCTGAACATGCTTCTTGGTGATCCTTTCGTGTAGTACCAAGCATTTTCTCCATGCATTGACGACCTTGTGTGGCGACTATTCTCGATTGTTTCTTTTTGTAGTGAACCTTGCAACATCAGAGCTATGTTTTGATCCTCTGATATTATCTCCTGTTCGGATCGAGATAATCTATCGCACTTGCTGTTTTTCAACTATTTCGATATCTTGTTGGATGGAATACTTTCCTATGGCTTGATGTACAATTAAAGTCATTGCAGTTGTCAAAGATTGATATTGATTCCCTGTTGTCGATACTAACAGATAGTCACAACTTGGTTTCATAAGAGGTCTAACAAAGTCTGTGTATGTGTCCAAGACAGTAAATACTTCTTCAGTTAAGATGAGAGTATCAAAAAGATATTTACCTGTCGTTTTGAACTCCCTCTGGTCAATGAAACCATCAGCCTGCTTTGCTTTTTCGATCATTGTTAGAGTCAAGTATTGAAATGTCATTGGTCTACTGCACTTCACACGTAAAATAAAAAGGTTGTGATGAAACGAGTACAGAATGTAAGCTCTTGTTTATTGGGTAATGTTGTTGTACTTTGCACTGTTAACGATTTCTTTGAATTTGAAGATATGATAAGGAATGACTCCCCCATTTCTTCTAAAGTGGCCCAGCTGTCTCGACCAATGAGAGTTTCTAGGTCAAAGTTCTCGTGCCTCAAGGCGTTTCTTCTTTCTCAGATTTTCCTTGCTCCTCAAAAAACTTCTGTGATTGTAAACCTCAATTTATTCTCATTGATTTCAATGATTTTTCATAATCCATAAATCAGAAATAGCTTTAAATAATTAAGTGCCTGAAGAAGATAGTTTTCATTGTTCGTCTTAAACAGTCAAAAATGTCCATTATTGTGTAGACCCTAAACAACATCATCAGTTCATAAGTTAAGGGGTTTGAGTCGTTATCCCAGTACGCTCATCAAAAACTTCAAAGCTCTTTAGCGACTGTTTAGCTTCTCTGTCATTTTTACCTCCACCGCAGGTAGTGGTCAACCACCTATAAAAAAACCGATTTTCCGATCCCTTCATCGATTGATAGTAAGGTTTGGAAACTTGTAGAGGCTTTCTTTTGGATAATAGGTGGTAAGTTCGACTTTTCCCTTTTAATTTCTGGCTGGTCATCAAATAGTAATACAAGGTTGCTTGTTATCTATTGTTTTCTTAAACCTCTTTTGCTTCAAAGTCCGAATGTAAGACAATTTAGCGGACATGTAAATTTACCTTATCATTTTCATTGAACGATAACTTTGTTTTCCATTGGCTGATCCAGACAGAAATGCCAGTCGACGAAGTCCCCGGCGGGCCCTGTTGGCCTTCCTTATGATCAGTGAGTGTTTAAACTGTGTCTTTATACTGTTGAAAACAGTAAACATCCTCAACATGGGGTTCTATTGTCTAAAATGTCATATATTTCTTTGTTTTCTTAGGGAAAATGATATTGATTGGATGTTACTTGCAAGGGGGTTTCGTTTTTTGATGAACGAGTCAATCTTATCGTCCTTGTCCATGGCTCGTGTGATTCATTATTTTCTTTTTCTTGAGATGTAATTATCAGTTGACTAAATCCATGGTAATTGTTATTTGTTATTCTGTTTTGAGATGTTCATCGTTCAAATTACTCAATATTAATATGAAAATATTATTTCGATTGAGGTAATGATAATGATTTAATGTCTTTATAATATCACAATCATTTACTACAAATAATATGATTTAAATATTATAATGATTTACTATTTTATTATAAATGCAATCATATCATATTATTTTATATTATATATGATATTTATGATAGGATTTGAAAAGATGATATGTATTCATTGTTTTATAATGTTATCAGAAACTTATAATAATAATATGGTCAAAATTTATGATTGTTATCAAACTATTAAAATAAAAATATAGTATAATATTTATGCTAGTTTGAATATATGATAATATATCATAATATTATATTTATATCTATCATATATCATGAATATATCATATATGGTTAATAAGGTATCTATACTATACTACCATATTAAATATATCATAAAGTGATGACTTCTTTGGCCATTGACAGGTACAGATATTTTTCTTCTCAATTATGAGAAAGTGAACACATAATCCCCATTACAAAGATTAATTGTTCCTTGAAAACTGATTTTACTGTTCTTAGTGATAAGATTTTTTTCGTTTGTTGAATAATTAAATGGCATCTATAGTTCCCATATCAAAAGGGAATAGAATATTCTTCCAAGAATGTAAAAATTATTCTACGCGGTATATTTAAATTGTCCTTCATATAAAGGAACAAATAATTTCCCGCAGTATATCGAAATTTGTTCCGTTAAATGAAGGAATAATAATTCCCCGCGGTTATATTAAAATTTGTTCCATTATATCAAAGAACAAATAATCCCTGCGTTTATTAAATTTTCTTTCATATAATGGAACATCTTTGAGTCCACAAGAAAAGAACAAATAGGGTCATTGTTGTGACCCGATTTGTTCTATTCAAACAAAACAATTTATTCTCTGCAAAGAGAACAAAAGGGAATAAAATGGAATTCTCAAGAGTAGAGTTTCTTATATTGTTCCATAAGGAACAAAAAAGAGACTTAATTGGTGTTCCTTCACTGTACATCGCAGCGCGACATTAAATGTATCAATTTGGGAATTGTTCTCTATAGAAAAATCCCTAGAAACCGAAAAAAGAATAGCACCATTGTTAGTAATCCTTTCAAAAGTGATAAAAATCCTTTGTTATAACAATTGCTAGTTGTTACATAACTTGGGTTTTTGTCTGACGAGATGGTATAAAATCAACTACATTAAGGCATATGAACGAGGAGTGTTCACTTCGCGTTTAGTGAAGTAGTTCGCGAGCGCAATGTCTCTCAAGAATGTCGAAGCAAGTAGAATATTTCAAAAGCGCCAAGGAAGAAAACTTTTTCTGACAGAGAAAGCAAGCCATAATAAAAAATGCAAAACTCCACAAACAGAAGGATACATCATAAATACAAGCCTTTGGAACTTTCAAAAGATGGATCTTCAAAGCTGTTTCCAAGACATTCGAGATTCGACCAGTATAATTCAGAAGTTTTCATAATAAAAGAGACTGATACAGAGGCTGAGGAGGAAGTTGTAGAAGAAGTGCTTCCAGCAAAGATGGCGTCTATGGTTGAGTTGTTTAAACCAAACGCAGAACTGACAGGCATTATTTGTTTATCTGACACTGATAGTAATTCTTGATTCTTTTCATGAGAGTTTTGAGCTTTACTGGGGTATCATTGGTAATTTACAACTGTAAGGCATTTATAGATTCAGTTGCTAAGTTCCATGATGGTGATATTCTTACTATATTCTTAATATTTTGGCCAATTTGATCATTCTTTCTTATAAAGTATTTTTATAAAAAAGCGTATACCACATTGATAGCTTTATTGGATGACATTGATCAATATTGATCGATTGGTTTGATTTGTACAATTTAAGATTCCAATAAAAATCAATAATAGGATAATGGCACAGAGTTTTCACTTTCTGAATGCCTTACTTTTAACGGTGGGCGTTGGTTTGAGATTCTTGACTTGCATCATTATCATCTTGTAAAAAAATCCAAACTTTGTTTTGCTTGAATATCCTATGAGATTTAGAAAAGGTATAGTAAAAATATTTCAAAATATTCCATCATATCTATTTAATAAATCTGAAAATGTAATGTATACTTCTTTGATGAACTACCTTCAATGTGTAGACAACTGGTAGCAAATAAATAGCCTGTCAATGTAAGCTTTCAATTGCTTTCATAGCCCAATGTCTTAATGGGCTAATT
>NW_027104422.1:54827-58208 GCF_902728285.1 Clytia hemisphaerica | reverse complement strand
GTAGTAAGATATGGAGAGAGCTGGCACATTTTTAACACCTCTAGCAATGCCGAAAGTGAGTGACACTACAGAAAGTGAGTGACACTACAGAAAGTGAGTGACACTACAGAAATTGAGTACACGACAGAATGTGATTGACACCTTACAGAAAGTGAGTGTCACCACAGAATAAGTTTCCAGTGGTAAATAATTTTCTGGTTATCTATAAAAGCATTAAAGTCATTTTCCCTTTCGGAAACACCCGAAAACACCGGAATTTGACCAATGAGTGTTACTAAAATTGAAACACATGGGTCAAATTCAACACCTCCAGCACTACCTAAAGAATAAGTTCCAAGTGGTAAATGATTTTCTGGTTATCTATTAAAGCACTGAGCTTCTTAGTCTAATTATTCATAAATCATAAAAACTGAGTACATTGTTGACAATAACACCATCACCATGTGAAAGATTTTATATATAGGTAATTTTATCAGTAACAGGAAACATATGCGAGATAGCAACAATTCTTATTAAAGAAAATAACCAAGTCTTATTTCTAATTGTAAAAGATGAATTTGGAAACGTTCGTTTTTTGAAAGTCTTCAAGGCATTTGATTGAAAATTCTTTAAGCGTTTATTAAGCTTGTACATTTTCTGAGGTAAGCAACACTGCTGCACATGTAAAAATCCAGTCAGGTATAAACAAGTCGAGGTTGATGAATTAAGCAAATCAAAGTGAAATTCTCAAATTGGAAGAACAAAAGAACATTAAATTTTGATGTTGAAAACTACTTTAATAAAGACAAGGAGGAATTTTTTATCATAATTCAACGACCCAACATTTGAAGTCCAAAGAAAATTCGTGAAGGAGGCTCAGAGGAGTACCCAGAGTCAATTAAATTACCACTATTGTCTAGCCACTGGAAACAAGTGTTCATAGAAGATGGTTTTTCGAACTTCACGAAAGTTGTTAATGAACGGGAATCAAACGATATATTTGCAATAGTACGCTGGATGGATGGAGAAATTGGGTATATAAAGTTGGAACTCTTAGCTGATGATCGATGGATTAAAAATCTAAGATTACAAAAATTTTAGATTGTTAAATAGGGAATGAATGAAATAGTTTATTTGAGAAGAAAAACAACAACAATGGTAACAAAATTCAACGTGGATACACCAAATAAAAGATGTGTAAACGAATGTATTTAAGTTATTACTATAATCCAAAAACCCTATGTAACACTACTTTGAGCTAAAATCGTAGAGGCAATAAAAAGAACTAAGAAAACAAAAATATTTATTGCTTGATGGTAATATATTTCTAGCTTATAAAAACAATGTTATCATTTACAAGGATCAAATCTCATTCTTTCATTGCATCATTTGGAATTTGTCGATTAATTAAAGCGACGTTTTTCAACAACAGCAAAATCTAATGCTTCTTCAAAATCCATATCTTCCTCATCTCTAACCCTTTGTAAAAGTTTTTCCATCACAGATTTATGTGTTTTATCCTTTTTCATTGCTCGAAGAAAAGGATTTTGTATTTATAAATCTCATGAATTGATAAGTCAGTCTGACATTCGTTCAACATTCCCCAAACCACCTTGAGCTCCCAACTTAAATGTTTCTTAAAACACCTTAGATTTTCACTATCACTGGACATGGGCTCGCTGTCTGTAAAGTCTTCATCAGACTCTTCATCTTCTTCTTCAGATTCTTCAGGGTAGCCTTTGCAACATGTCGATTATAAATTGCTTTTATTGGAAAAGTCTTTTCGCAATCGTCGCATTCATACATCGTGTTTCTCCCGCTGGTTTTAAACTTATTTGAAGAAGTAGCATCCTTACTTACGAATTTATATGCAAAACACAAGAGTAATCCGATATCGGGTTTCTCTTTAGGAGCCTGGTTTCTCTCTAAGATCTTTGTTTCTTCCAGATTACCTCCTAGTCTTTATTGGTCCACGTTCGTTTCTTGGTCCGGGACTAGCTTGAGAAATCTAGTCTTACTTGATCCTCTTTTGGGACTCCAGTAGTTCTTTACCTAGTCCTTGTTTGTCCCTTTTTTGAGACCAACCAATTATTATTGGTGGCTGCAAAAAGTAATCCCTTTTTGTGTCGACATAGTCCCTTTTAGACTTCTATTAGGACTACCCGACTACCTTCCTGTTTCGGACTACTTAGTTTTGATAAACCTTTTTCGGAATTAGCTAAATCCTGTTTTGGATACCCAATTTAAGCTTCATGAGTATCTAATCCTCTTTTGTATCTACATAGTCCTAGCTTAATTATCCATAGGATTAACGGGACTACCTAATCCTTCTTTGGAACTAACCAATCCTTATTTGGGATTGCCTAATCCCTCTTTGGGATCAACTAATCCTCATTTGAGATTACCTGATCCCTCTTTAGGATCAACTAATCCTCATTTAGGATTACCTAATCCCTCTTTGGGATCAACTAATCCTCATTTGGGATTACCTAATCCCTCTCTGGGATCAACTAATCCTCATTTGGGATTACCTAATCCCTCTTTAGGATCAACTACTCCTCATTTGGGATTACCTAATCTCTCTTTGGGACCAACTAATCCTCATTTGAGATTATATAATCCCTAAGTTTTTTTCTTCCAATTCACATCATTAACTGAAATCGCTGGGCGGGGAACGCCTTCGGCGTTCCCTGTCCTGCCACTTACCAGAGGTTTTCCTTTTTGTTAAAAAGGAACGCCGAAGGCGTTCCCCGCCCAGCGATTTCAGTTAATGATGTGAATTGGAAGAAAAAAACTTAGGGATTATATAATCTCAAATGAGGATTAGTTGGTCCCAAAGAGAGATTAGGTAATCCCAAATGAGGAGTAGTTGATCCTAAAGAGGGATTAGGTAATCCAAATGAGTTGATCCAGAGAGGGATTAGGTAATCCCAAATGAGGATTAGTTGATCCCAAAGAGGGATTAGGTAATCCTAAATGAGGATTAGTTGATCCTAAAGAGGGATCAGGTAATCTCAAATGAGGATTAGTTGATCCCAAAGAGGGATTAGGCAATCCCAAATAAGGATTGGTTAGTTCCAAAGAAGGATTAGGTAGTCCCGTTAATCCTATGGATAATTAAGCTAGGACTATGTAGATACAAAAGAGGATTAGATACTCATGAAGCTTAAATTGGGTATCCAAAACAGGATTTAGCTAATTCCGAAAAAAGTTTATCAAAACTAAGTAGTCCGAAACAGGAAGGTAGTCGGGTAGTCCTAATAGAAGTCTAAAAGGGACTATGTCGACACAAAAAGAGATTACTTTTTGCAGCCACCAATAATAATTGGTTGGTCTCAAAAAAGGGACTAACAAGGACTAGGTAAAGAACTACTGGAGTCCCAAAAGAGGATCAAGTAAGAC
>NW_027104422.1:0-54657 GCF_902728285.1 Clytia hemisphaerica | reverse complement strand
AGAGAGGGATTAGGTAATCCCAAATGAGGATTAGTTGATCCCAAAGAGGGATTAGGTAATCCTAAATGAGGATTAGTTGATCCTAAAGAGGGATCAGGTAATCTCAAATGAGGATTAGTTGATCCCAAAGAGGGATTAGGCAATCCCAAATAAGGATTGGTTAGTTCCAAAGAAGGATTAGGTAGTCCCGTTAATCCTAAGGATAATTAAGCTAGGACTATGTAGATACAAAAGGATTAGATACTCATGAAGCTTAAATTGGGTATCCAAAACAGGATTTAGCTAATTCCGAAAAAAGTTTATCAAAACTAAGTAGTCCGAAACAGG
Source organism: Clytia hemisphaerica (assembly GCF_902728285.1). NCBI lineage: Eukaryota > Metazoa > Cnidaria > Hydrozoa > Leptothecata > Clytiidae > Clytia > Clytia hemisphaerica. The sequence goes on along the minus strand of NW_027104422.1, from coordinate 54,330 downwards.
AAGGTAGTCGGGTAGTCCTAATAGAAGTCTAAAAGGGACTATGTCGACACAAAAAGAGATTACTTTTTGCAGCCACCAATAATAATTGGTTGGTCTCAAAAAAGGGACTAACAAGGACTAGGTAAAGAACTACTGGAGTCCCAAAAGAGGATCAAGTAAGACTAGATTTCTCAAGCTAGTTCCGGACCAAGAAACGAACGTGGACCAATAAAGACTAGGAGGTAATCTTGAAGAAACAAAGATCTTAGAGAGAAACCAGGCTCCTAAAGAGAAACCCGATATCGGATTACTCTTGTGTTTTGCATATAAATTCGTAAGTAAGGATGCTACTTCTTCAAATAAGTTTAAAACCGGCGGGAGAAACACGATGTATGAATGCGACGATTGCGAAAAGACTTTTTCCAATAAAAGCAATTATAATCGACATGTTGCAAAGGCTCACCCTGAAGAATCTGAAGAAGAAGATGAAGAGTCTGATGAAGACTTTACAGACAGCGAGCCCATGTCCAGTGATAGTGAAGAATCTCAAGGTGTTAAAGAAACATTAATATTTGGGAGAGCATGTTGAACGAATGTCAAGAGACTGACTTATCAATTCATGAGATTTATAAATATAAAAATCCTTTTTCTTCGAGCAATGAAAAAGGATAAAACACATAAATCTGTGATGGAAACTTTACAAAGGGTTAGAGATGAGGAAGATATGGATTTTGAAGAAGCATTAGATTTTGCTGTTGAAAAACGTCGCTTTCTAATTAATCGAACAAATTCCAAATGATGCAATGAAGAATGAGATTTGATCCTTGTAAATGATAACATTGTTTTTATAAGCTAGAAATATATTACCATCAAGCAATAAATATTTTTGTTTTCTTAGTTCTTTTTATTGCCTCTACGATTTTAGCTCTCAAGTAGTGTTACATAGGGTTTTGGATTATAGTAATAACTTAATACATTCGTTTACACATCTTTTATTTGGTGTATCCACGTTGAATTTTGTTACCATTGTTGTTGTTTTTCTTCTCAAATAAACTATTTCATTCATTCCCTATTCACAATCTAAAATTTTTGTAATCTTAGATTTTTAATCCATCGATCATCAGCTAAGAGTTCCAACTTTATATACTCAATTTCTCCATCCATCCAGCGTACTATTGCAAATATATCGTTTGATTCCCGTTCATTAACAACTTCGTGAAGTTCGAAAAACCATCTTCTATGAACACCTGTTTCCAGTGGCTAGACAATAGTGGTAATTAATTGACTCTGGGTACTCCTCTGAGCCTCCTTCACGATTTTCTTTGGACTTTAAATGTGGGTCGTTGAATTATGATAAAAAATTCCTCCTTGTCTTTATTTAAAGTAGTTTCAACATCAAAATTTAATGTTCTTTTGTTCTTCCAATTTGAGAATTTCACTTGATTTGCTTAATTCATCAACCTCGACTTGTTTATACCTGACTCGATTTTTACATGTGCAGCAGTGTTGCTTACCTCAAAAAATGTACCAGCTTAATAAACGCTTAAAGAATTTTCAATCAAATGCCTTGAAGACTTTCAAAAAACGAACGTTTCCAAATTCATCTTTTACAATTAGAAATAAGACTTGGTTATTTTCTTTAATAAGAATTGTTGCTATCTCGCATATGTTTCCTGTTACTGAAAATTACCTATATATAAAATCTTTCACATGGTGATGGTGTTATTGTCAACAATGTACTCAGTTTTTATGATTTATGAATAATTAGACTAAGAAGCTCAGTGCTTTAATAGATAACCAGAAAATCATTTACCACTTGGAACTTATTCTTTAGGTAGTGCTGGAGGTGTTGAATTTGACCCATGTGTTTCAATTTTAGTAACACTCATTGGTCAAATTCCGGTGTTTTCGGGTGTTTCCGAAAGGGAAAATGACTTTAATGCTTTTATAGATAACCAGAAAATTATTTACCACTGGAAACTTATTCTGTGGTGACACTCACTTTCTGTAAGGTGTCAATCACGTCCTGTCGTGTACTCAATTTCTGTAGTGTCACTCACTTTCTGTAGTGTCACTCACTTTCTGTAGTGTCACTCACTTTCGGCATTGCTAGAGGTGTCAAAAATGTGCCAGCTTTCTCCATATCTTCCTGTTAGTATAAATATTGCTCTATGTATCATACCTTTCATATGCTGTTTTTGTCAACAATGTACTCACTTTCTGTAGTGTCACTCACTTTCTGTAGTGTCACTCACTTTCTGTAGTGTCACTCACTTTCGGCATTGCTGGAGGTGTTAAAAATGTGCCAGCTCTCTCCATATCTTACTACTATTGTTCATATTATGTTCTTTTTCTTGAGATGTAATTATCAGTTGACTAAATATTCCCATGGGAATTGTTCATTTGTTATTCTTTTTTGAGATGTTCATCGTTCAAATTTACTCAAATATATAATATGAAAATATTTACGATCTGAAGGTAATGATAATATATTTAATGTCTTATAATATCATCATATCATTTACTACAAATAATATGATTTAAATATTATAATGATTTACTTATTTTATTAAACATGCAATCATATCATATTATTTTATATTATATATGATATTTATGATAGGATTTAAATAAGATGATAATGTATTCATTGTTTTATATGTTATCAGAAACTTGTAATAATAATATGGTCAAATATTATGATTGTTTTATCATAACCTATTAAATCAAATATAGTATAATATTTATGATAGTTTTGATAATATGATAATATAATCATAATATTATATTTATATCTATCCTATTATCATGAATATATCATAATATGGTTATAAGGTATCTATACTATACTACCATATTATAATATATCATAAATGTGATGACCTTCTTTGGCCATTTGACAGGTACAGATTCTTCTTATCAATTATGAGAAAGTGAACAATAATCAGCACTATTATGACAAAGATTAATTGTTCCCTTGAAAACTGATTTTACTGTTCTTAGTGATAAGATTTTTTTTCGTTTGTTTGAATAATTAAATGAGCATCTATATTGTTCCCATATCAAAAGGGAATAGAATATTCCTCCAATGAATGGAACAAATTATTCTACGCGGTATATTTAAATTGTTCCTTCATATAAAGGAACAAATAATTTCCCGCAGTATATCGAAATTGTTCCGTTAAATGAAGGAATAAATAATTCCCCGCGGTATATTAAATTTGTTCCATTATATCAAAGAACAAATAATTCCCTGCAGTTTATTAAAATTGTTCTTTCATATAATGGAACATCTTTGAGTCCACAAGAAAAGAACAAAATAGGGTCATTGTTGTGACCCGATTTGTTCTATTCAAACAAAACAATTTATTCTCTGCAAAGAGAACAAAAGGGAATAAAATGGAATTCTCAAGAGTAGAGTTTCTTAGATTGTTCCATAAGGAACAAAAAAGAGACTTAATTGGTGTTCCTTCACTGTACATCGCAGCGCGACATTAAATGTATCAATTTGGGAATCGTTCTCTATAGAAAAATCCCTAGAAACCGAAAAAAGAATAGCGCCATTGTTAGTAATCCTTTCAAAAGTGATAAAAATCCTTTGTCATAACAATTGCTAGTTGTTACATAACTTGGGTTTTTGTCTGACGAGATGGTATAAAATCAACTACATTAAGGCATATCATCAAATAGTGTTCTTTACGCGTTGAGTGAGAGATCATGGCTTCAAAGGGATATCAGAGAACTATACGTGGTAAGACTATGAAAGATGCGCTCAGAGAATTCATTGTAAAACCAGTAACAGAATATTGCCATATAATTTCATTTCGCTGTATTTGGGATGTAGACCCTGATGATCTTCCCAAAGCTAGTATGAACATCCTCTCTAAAAAGCAATCCATCGAGAGGAAGATCAAAGAGATGGAGAATGTTACTTTTTATTTTTCTTGCTTGTGTGCCATGAAGTCGACATTTTTAAGAGCAGAGCTTCTTAAGAATAATCCTGACGTCAGTGATGACGATTACAAAGATGATGATGAAACTTTCGTGATACCAGGTAAGAGTCATTTTACTGACTTTTTTGTCTTCCATTTTCTACAACATTTCTACTTTTAGCTCCGTGTTGAAGGAGTGGTACTCTTTTATTTCTAACGTAATTTTACAAGAAAGAATATCAAAATACGTCATTGTAAAAAGTTTTGTTCAAACTGACGTTGTATTTGTTAGATTTTTGTTCTTCATTTCAACGGCATATTAAGGATTTTTAATTATTTTTTCGAAACATTTATCATCCCAAATTTAATTTTTCAGGTATTTCTTTCTGGATTGGTTTGGTGTGTTCGGTGAGCGAGCTGGACGTAATAGAAAACTCCCTTCGAAAATCAATAATGAAAGCTGGTTTAGACGTGACGACTTGTAAGCCAATTGTACCAAGAAGTAAGAGCCAAATTCTCACTTTTTTTAACCTAATGGTTTACAACCTTCAAAAATTTATTAGATCAAAATAGAGAATAAAGTCTTTAGTAATATATGCCAAAATGAATTACATAATGGAATCGTAAAATAGCGAAATAGAATTTGTTATGACGGTATGTTATGTCACCTCCCGGAAAAAACTTTCACATTAATTCACTATTTCATAGACAAGAAAAATTCGATCGATCAATACACAGCACTGCTTGTACAGACACTAAAAGATCACAACAGGAGAGAGATGATTGAGCATGCTATTACCTTTTACAACCAAGAACTCGCAAAAGCTGCAATGAAGCATCACAAGGTAATTTTTTATCACTCGAATGCATACCAAGACGATAATTAGTTTACGAATTTTTTTCTAATTAAAGGTTTTTTATAAAAACATCAGAAAATGTGGAAGCCTTGGAATGTTCTTAAAAATTGTGCTTCACATTTTGGCCATCGAAGCTTTATGTTCTTGTATATAGTTTATCCTTATATAAAAAATGTATCTAAATCTTTGGAATCACTGCTTGGAAAGTACTAAGTAGTATTGTAAGTTACTTAGCTTATGTTTATTTGAATGAAAAAAAAACTTACCCAGTTGGCACACAACGTCGTTTTAACGTTTCTTATATTCACAACGTTCATATAACGTTAGATGAACGTTAAAACAACGTTGTGCGTCAGCTGGGTACTCATGGCGAACCACTCAAAATTTTCTCTTAGGTTTCCCTGCCAGTGGACGTTCATGTTGTTGGTGACGAAAATATACCGGCGTCGTTGTGCATTAGACCAACAATACCAATCTCGGTTAAAACAAAACTACTAAAGGGCATCCATGACATAAAGTTCACAAGACTATCCATCGACATAATTGACGAATCTTCAGATAAAGGTAAATTATGCCCTCCTTGTTCTAGTTTTTAGTTATGTCCTATCTGGTTCAAATACAGCTGTGGCACGAGGGTGTGTATTGAAAGTTTTATTTTTGAAATTGTGTGACACAAAGAACTTGTAAATAAAGTTTATAGGTTTTAAAAATACTTTGTAGATTGTTAGATGCCTTATATAATTTTGAGTAATTTTAAAATAATCTTCTTATTTCAGTTGCTGTGGTGTCCAGACCGAAGCCCACAAATAAGACACTTCTTGCCATTCACGAAGTGGAGAGGCATATGGTCAAAAAAGGTTATGCTTTATGTGATGGAATGGTGTACAAAAAACCTCCGGAGGCAAAATTCACATATGTTTTGTGTACTACTGTGAAGAAATTTCTGATGAAGTGCTTGAAGAAACATAAAATAGCCGAATTATTGACTACCTGTATCGAGAAAGTAAATGAGTTGTTGTCGGATCCGGCATGTGGTCTTATCAGGCCAATCACTCGCCTTTTCAATGCTGTGGAAGTTTTACCACCAGGAACCCTTTTTCTGATAGCTGAAAAAAGATTCGTTAGGATGAAATCCCTTGACAAGCATCACTCTCCAAGAGCCTTCGTGAAGTATGTTTACAAATCAGACCGTGTTCCATACCCCTTACCGTTCGTCCAAGGTTTGTTTATGAATATTTTTTGTAAGAATCACATCAAATTTGTTCTCCCCTCTCTAGGATTAGAAAATTTAATAATGAATAAAGCTTTGCTCATCAAATTTATGGACTAAATAAAAACATTTCGGAAGTCTATCACACGTTTTCATAAGAACAAACTATATAAGAACACGAGGCTGTAATTGTCAAAATGTAAAATAAGTTAAGAACATTTCAAGGCTTTGCGGACTCTAAAGTACCGAATTTCTTTTAGGAAAATGAAGAGAACTATTCAAAAATAGTGAAAATGAGAACACATTAAGAACATTGTTAGACTTGAAGCTCAAAATGCTAACAACATCCTACCCTACCGGTACATAACGTTGTTTTAACGTTCATCTAACGTTAGATGGACGTTATTAACGTTAGATAAACGTTGAAGCAACGTTGTGTGCCAACTGGGTAAGGCTTCAAAAATGTTGGATGTTCTTAAAACGATTTATCTTTTATTTTAATTCATAGGAATTTTCAACAGTTTTCCGGGAAAGCGAAAAAGATTGAAATTTCTACAAAAGTTTTACCAACTGCTGCTCCATCAAATGTTTCCAATAAAAGAACGAAAACTTCTTGTCTATGGAGATTCAAATTCCGGTAAAACCAGCTGGTTTTACGTCTTTCAAGGTAACTATTTTTATCTGCTTTACTCGTTGTCCTCATTCAAATTAGGCTCGGCTGGTAATCAAACATGAAGAGTGCAATATGATTTAAAGCTGACGTTATATTTTTTATAGGAATCATTGGAACAGACCACATTGCTGGTGTGACACAGGAGAGTCAATTTGCTGGTCACATGATCAACGAATCCACAGAAATAGTTTTTATGGACGAATGGTCATCAAATAGCTTGAGCTGTGAAGAAGCTAAACGTGTCCTTCAAGGTATAAAAATACTAATGTCTAACTTTTTGGGAGTTTTTTTCAAATTCGTTATAGTTATAAAACACTGCACATCTGGTCTGAGGCTGGCTTGAAATGTTCACTGAAATTGATTTGTATATCTTAAATTTATATTATTACTACACTTTTTAAGGTGGCTTAATAATGCTCTCACAAAAACACAAGTCGGCCAAGAAAATCAAGTACAAGTCTGGTTTTTTCATTACCACAAACAAGAAACCTAGATTTGGTAAAAAGACGGAAGAGTCCAGCGAATCCGAATGGGAATCAAATGATATGGACAGCGAAGACGACGAAAATATTCCAGGAGACAAAGACAACAGGGCTGTATATAAACGACTGAGGTGTTTCAGGACAAAATCTCTTCCAAATGAAGATTCCAGTGTTGGAGGTAAATAAATTAAATCTTATTGGGTAAATTTTAAGATGTATTAAGCCATTTTTACAAAGTTATTCCTTGAGTACCAACATCTTTAGTCAGAAAAATATATTTTTTCCTCTGTAGATTGGCTTCGTAACCACTGCATGGAGGTATTTCATTATTGTTCGGAGGTGTTAAAGACCACGCCTTTATTTGACAGTTGCTCGAACCAAGATGTTTTTAAATTAAAGAGGGATGAAGAAAGGATGGGCGCTGCATACAATGATTATGATGGTTTAGCTGAAAGCCTGCTTGCCGATTCAGATTTCGAAACAGATTCTTCAGAGGACGCAGAAGAAACATCGTCTGAATCAGAAGAGGAAGCATTAAACTTTACTTCAGAAGACATGGATTTGTATTTTCTCGGTGCGGATGAGAGTGACCCAAAGAGATGGAAGAAGGACCACGAGTACTTCACAACTGATATAAAACGAGTCGACCCCCTTGTGAGAAAGCTAACAATGCTAACGGATGAAGATTGGTCCAAACTACCCATCAACAAAGAAGATTTGAAACGGTTAGTGCCTCTATAATCCATTTTTTATCTAGTAAACTGTTTGACAAGTGATTCAGATCAACAGGCTCAACTGTAAAGAAAAACGTTTTGCACTTGTGCACGCATATCCTTTAAAGAATCAAGAAGCTATGAATTCATTCTTTCTAGAAATGAATATCTTTTCAGAACTCAAACTAGAACTCAATGATTAATCAAAGTTTTTATTCCTGTCAAAATGTAACCGTTACAACCTTTACTTTTTAGTTACAACATTAGAAAAGCAAACAGTTGGACTGGTGTGGACAGCTTCTACGAGGCATGGCTCAAAAGAAAAGAATCACAGGAATCGCAAGAATCACAATCAACAACCCTAACTCAGCGTATCTCCAACATTTGTGATGCAAATGAAAGCGAATGTGATTTAGAAGAGTTATTGACACCACCCGTTCAGAGATCTTCAACGAGCACATCCACCCCTTCAAAAGAAGTCACTGGTAACAGCAGCTCGAAAAGTGATTCGGGCAATCACATAACTCAATTCCTTAAACTGAGAAATAACAATCAAGAAAATTCAACTTCGAAATCAGTTAAAAGGCGTTTGTCGAGAATCGTTAGCTCAAGCGATACTGAGAGTGAACTAGAGCAAGCTTTAACGGTCTCAGCCCCGAAAAAATCAAAAACTCTAGATAGTCGTGAAACAGGAGATATAAAACCTGAAATTCTTTTCCAACCTACATTCAACTCGACCACTACAATACAAATTTCTACGGACGAGGAAGATGATAAGGCTGCATTACAGAAAAGTTTATTCAAAACAAACACATGTGTACCATACGAAGAAGCACTAATTATATCCTCCTCTGATGAAGAACACGTTTGAAAAAAATATATGTCGTCATTTATCTATCTCATATACCCCTTGGTCTTTTACTCCGTACTTCTTTTGAACGAATACAAAAGAAGCCACTTAAATTTTTTTCTAAATGATCTTAATTTGTCTATGCTCCGTAAAGTAATAAAACCCTCGACACACCTTCTACAAAACTTTCGAAAAAGTGAAAAAATATTTAAAGTCCAAATTTGAAGCTTGGCACCTGTTGTCACCCGTTGTTACCCTTGTCACACATTTTACAAAACTTTCGAAAAAGTGAAAAATATTCTAAGTCCTAATTTGAGTCTTGTCACCCGTTGTCACTCGTTGTTACCCTTGTCACACTTTTTACAAAACTTTCGAAAAAGTTGAAAAATATTCTAAGTCCAAATTTGAGTCTTGTCACTCGTTGTCACCCGTTGTCACCCGTTGTTACCCTTGTCACACTTTTTACAAAACTTTCGAAAAAGTTGAAAAATATTCTAAGTCCAAATTTGAGTCTTGTCACCCGTTGTCACCCGTTGTCACCCGTTGTTACCCTTGTCACACTTTTTACAAAACTTTCGAAAAAGTCAAAAAATATTCTAAGTCCAAATTTGAGTCTTGTCACCCGTTGTCACCCGTTGTCACCCGTTGTTACCCTTGTCACACTTTTTACAAAACTTTCGAAAAAGTTGAAAAATATTCTAAGTCCAAATTTGAGTCTTGTCACCCGTTGTCACCCGTTGTCACCCGTTGTTACCCTTGTCACACTTTTTACAAAACTTTCGAAAAGTTGAAAAATATTCTAAGTCCAAATTTGAGTCTTGTCACCCGTTGTCACCCGTTGTCACCCGTTGTTACCCTTGTCACACTTTTTACAAAACTTTCGAAAAAGTTGAAAAATATTCTAAGTCCAAATTTGAGTCTTGTCACCCGTTGTCACCCGTTGTCACCCGTTGTTACCCTTGTCACACTTTTTACAAAACTTTCGAAAAAGTCGAAAAATATTCTAAGTCCAAATTTGAGTCTTGTCACCCGTTGTCACCCGTTGTCACCGTTGTTACCCTTGTCACACTTTTTACAAAACTTTCGAAAAAGTTGAAAAATATTCTAAGTCCAAATTTGAGTCTTGTCACCCGTTGTCACCCGTTGTCACCCGTTGTTACCCTTGTCACACTTTTTACAAAACTTTCGAAAAAGTGAAAAAATATTCTAAGTCCAAATTTGAGTCTTGTCACCCGTTGTCACCCGTTGTCACCCGTTGTTACCCTTGTCACACTTTTTACAAAACTTTCGAAAAAGTTGAAAAATATTCTAAGTCCAAATTTGAGTCTTGTCACCCGTTGTCACCCGTTGTCACTCGTTGTTACCCTTGTCACACTTTTTACAAAACTTTCGAAAAAGTCTAAAAATATTCTAAGTCCAAATTTGAGTCTTGTCACCCGTTGTCACCCGTTGTTACCCTTGTCACACTTTTTACAAAACTTTCGAAAAAGTCAAAAAATATTCTAAGTCCAAATTTGAGTCTTGTCACCCGTTGTCACCCGTTGTTACCCTTGTCACACTTTTTACAAAACTTTCGAAAAAGTTGAAAAATATTCTAAGTCCAAATTTGAGTCTTGTCACTCGTTGTCACCCGTTGTCACCCGTTGTTACCCTTGTCACACTTTTTACAAAACTTTCGAAAAAGTTGAAAAATATTCTAAGTCCAAATTTGAGTCTTGTCACCCGTTGTCACCCGTTGTCACCCGTTGTTACCCTTGTCACACTTTTTACAAAACTTTCGAAAAAGTTGAAAAATATTCTAAGTCCAAATTTGAGTCTTGTCACCCGTTGTCACCCGTTGTCACCCGTTGTTACCCTTGTCACACTTTTTACAAAACTTTCGAAAAAGTTGAAAAATATTCTAAGTCCAAATTTGAGTCTTGTCACTCGTTGTCACCCGTTGTCACCCGTTGTTACCCTTGTCACACTTTTTACAAAACTTTCGAAAAAGTCGAAAAATATTCTAAGTCCAAATTTGAGTCTTGTCACCCGTTGTCACCTGTTGTCACTCGTTGTTACCCTTGTCACACTTTTTACAAAACTTTCGAAAAAGTTGAAAAATATTCTAAGTCCAAATTTGAGTCTTCTCACCCGTTGTCACCCGTTGTCACCTGTTGTTACCCTTGTCACACTTTTTACAAAACTTTCGAAAAAGTTGAAAAATATTCTAAGTCCAAATTTGAGTCTTCTCACCCGTTGTCACCCGTTGTCACCTGTTGTTACCCTTGTCACACTTTTTACAAAACTTTCGAAAAAGTTGAAAAATATTCTAAGTCCAAATTTGAGTCTTGTCACCCGTTGTCACCCGTTGTCACTCGTTGTTACCCTTGTCACACTTTTTACAAAACTTTCGAAAAAGTTGAAAAATATTCTAAGTCCAAATTTGAGTCTTGTCACCCGTTGTCACACTTTTTATACAAAATGTGTGACAACGGGTGACAAGGATACTAATCATAAATATTGTATAAAAAAATGTGACAACGGGTGACAACGGGTGACAACGGGTGACAACGAGTGACAAGACTCAAATTTGGACTTAGAATATTTTTAGACTTTTTCGAAAGTTTTGTAAAAAGTGTGACAAGGGTAACAACGAGTGACAACGGGTGACAACGAGTGACAAGACTCAAATTTGGACTTAGAATATTTTTAAACTTTTTCGAAAGTTTTGTAAAAAGTGTGACAAGGGTAACAACGGGTGACAACGGGTGACAACGGGTGACAAGACTCAAATTTGGACTTAGAATATTTTTAGACTTTTTCGAAAGTTTTGTAAAAAGTGTGACAAGGGTAACAACGGGTGACAACGGGTGACAACGGGTGACAAGACTCAAATTTGGACTTAGAATATTTTTCAACTTTTTCGAAAGTTTTGTAAAAAGTGTGACAAGGGTAACAACGGGTGACAACGGGTGACAACGGGTGACAAGACTCAAATTTGGACTTAGAATATTTTTCAACTTTTTCGAAAGTTTTGTAAAAAGTGTGACAAGGGTAACAACGGGTGACAACGGGTGACAACGGGTGACAAGACTCAAATTTGGACTTAGAATATTTTTCAACTTTTTCGAAAGTTTTGTAAAAAGTGTGACAAGGGTAACAACGGGTGACAACGGGTGACAACGGGTGACAAGACTCAAATTTGGACTTAGAATATTTTTCAACTTTTTCGAAAGTTTTGTAAAAAGTGTGACAAGGGTAACAACGGGTGACAACGGGTGACAACGGGTGACAAGACTCAAATTTGGACTTAGAATATTTTTAGACTTTTTCGAAAGTTTTGTAAAAAGTGTGACAAGGGTAACAACGAGTGACAACGGGTGACAACGGGTGACAAGACTCAAATTTGGACTTAGAATATTTTTAGACTTTTTCGAAAGTTTTGTAAAAAGTGTGACAAGGGTAACAACGGGTGACAACGGGTGACAACGGGTGACAAGACTCAAATTTGGACTTAGAATATTTTTCAACTTTTTCGAAAGTTTTGTAAAAAGTGTGACAAGGGTAACAACGGGTGACAACGGGTGACAACGGGTGACAAGACTCAAATTTGGACTTAGAATATTTTTAGACTTTTTCGAAAGTTTTGTAAAAAGTGTGACAAGGGTAACAACGAGTGACAACGGGTGACAACGGGTGACAAGACTCAAATTTGGACTCAGAATATTTTTCAACTTTCTCGAAAGTTTTGTAAAAAGTGTGACAAGGGTAACAACGGGTGACAACGGGTGACAACGGGTAACAAGACTCAAATTTGGACTTAGAATATTTTTCAACTTTTTCGACAGTTTTGTAAAAAGTTTGACAAGGGTAACAACGGGTGACAACGGGTGACAACGAGTGACAAGACTCAAATTTGGACTTAGAATATTTTTCAACTTTTTCGAAAGTTTTGTAAAAAGTGTGACAAGGGTAACAACGAGTGACAACGGGTGACAAGACTCAAATTTGGACTTAGAATATTTTTAGACTTTTTCGAAAGTTTTGTAAAAAGTGTGACAAGGGTAACAACGAGTGACAACGGGTGACAACGGGTGACAAGACTCAAATTTGGACTCAGAATATTTTTAGACTTTTTCGAAAGTGTTGTAAAAAGTGTGACAAGGGTAACAACGAGTGACAACGGGTGACAACGGGTGACAAGACTCAAATTTGGACTTAGAATATTTTTAGACTTTTTCGAAAGTTTTGTAAAAAGTGTGACAAGGGTAACAACGAGTGACAACGGGTGACAACGGGTGACAAGACGCAAATTTGGACTCAGACTTTTTTTCAAGAATTCAAAAGTTTTGCAACAACGGTTATTTAAAAAAATGTGATGAGATTAAAACGAACATGTTATACATGATTAGGAAGTGTGCCACTATTTATAAAAGGACAGCAATTCAAATAAAAGCAATCGTTCCTTTTTTCTCATTATTTGTGATTTTTAGACAAGTACTTTCAAAATTTTACATATCTATTTCCATCATCGATTTTTCAAGCTCGTATTCGCCATCATCCAAAGAAATCAAATTAAGCGTGGAGTTTGACAAAATTTCAATGGGAATATTTTCTAACTCATCATCTGTAACAATGGCAACAATGTTCTCATCTTCGTTGCTTGACTTTTCGTCATCAGAAAGCAAACACATACCCTCTCGAGGATTTCGCTTTAATGTGGCATTTCTAAATTTTCTTTGGCGTGTCTCACCCTTACTTAGTTTTTCGAACAAGGTCGTGTCGGATTCACTTGAAGACGAGGAACTGTACTCCATTATTTTTGTTTAAGTTTTTTCTATGAAAAAGAAATATAAGTCAGTTTTTATTCATATCATTCCTTTTTGTCAAGAAAATATTTTTATACACAAATACTGTAACTACAACAAATATATGGTTGATACAATTATTCAATTTGACAATAACAATAACGTTATAATTATGCTCAAAAAATTAAGATAGTCAAACAAAAAAATAATAAAAGGACTTGAGTGTTAGCGGGTTCGTTTTTGGACTAGTTGAGAATCTTTAGCGGCCCTTTTAATAAACCTTTACACAAATTGTGAAAACCTTTTTTTCTTGAGCAGCTTCAAATTTCAGAAAGGCTTGAATCAGTTCTAAATTAATGGTGTGTCAGCGGCCAATGCTAAAATAAACGAAAAATATCTACTTTCTATATAATTTTTTAAATGCAGCCGAATCAGCTCGTACTCTTATCGAATCTCGAGTTCTAGAATGATGGAAATTAAAAGTCTTATCTCGGATAATGCCGGCCCAATTTTTTTCACCATGCTTTTTTATTCCATTGAAAAGCATTTCATCCTCTTCTGGTGAAAACTTTACTTTCTTGTTGCTTACCTCTTTCGAAGCTATCTCCCTCTTTATTGTAACACTCTTGCTTATCGTTGGCTTATCATATGTAGACGGTTTTCCAGGCGTTGAAGTTTTAACAGAACTAATAATCTCCATCTGAACTTCTGTAGAATCATTATGATCGACAGTAGGCATAACAGCGGACGAACACATAGTTTGAACACGTTGCATTATACTGTTCACTTCTCTACATTGAGCATCTAAGCTACAATTTTCATACTCCTCTTCGTCTGAATCAACAGTAAAAGGGGTGTGAGTACCAATCGTATTCAAACGAGAAGGTCCTGGATTTTGGCCAATAACTAAGGGACTGGGAGCTTTCGATATAGCTGCTAGGTCTCTAAATACCTCTGATACCGTGTCTTGTTGGTCTTTTCGAGCTGTTCCCAGCATTTTCTCCATACATTTTTGACCTGCTGTTGCCACCATTCTCGATTGTTTCTTTTTGTAGTGCACTTTTGCAACTTCCGAGCTGTGTTTTTGATCTTCAGAGATAATTTCTTGTTCCGATTTCGATAATCTATCTGCACTTGTAGTCTCAACGATCTGTCTATATCGAGTTGGATGAATGTACTTTCCTATGGCTCGATGCACAAGTAAGGTCATGGCATTAGTCAAGGATTTGTATTGACCTCCTGTTGTAGATACTAACAAATAATCACAACATGGGTTCAAAGGGGTCGCACAAAGTCGATGTAGGTGTCTAGTATAGTAAATACTTCTTCACTTAAAATGAGTGTATCGAAAAGGTATTTACCTGCAGTCTTGAATTCTCTTTGATCAATGAAACCATCGGTTTGTTGTTTTGCTTTTGCGATCATTGATAAGGTTAAATATTGGAATGTCATTGGTCTACTGCACTTGACCCTTAAGAACAAGAAAGTAGTGATGAAACGAGTGCAAAATGTCAATTCCTGCTTATTTGGTAAAGGTTGTTGGACTTTACATTTATTGACGATGTCTTTATAGTGGGGTATGTGGTACGGGATGACTCTTTCCATTTCCTCAAGGCTTGCCCAGCTGTCACGTCCAATCAAATTTTCCAAATCAAAGTTCCGAGTGCTGTCAAGTCGTTTCTTCTTTCGCAAATTTTCTTTCGCCCTTCTCAAGTAAACTTCAGTAATCGTAAAACACCTCAATTTGTTATCGTTGATTCCAAATGCCTTTCTATAATCCATTAAATCAAAAATAGCTTTGACATAATTCAATGCCCCCGAAGAAGACATTTTCCATTCATCCTCTAAAACAGTCAAGAATTTCAATATAATGGTTGTTGAGCCAAGACAACAATCAATTAGTTCATAAGAAAGGGATGCTAAAGATTCGTTGTCCCCTGTACTGCTCATCAAAAACTTCATAGCGCGTTTAGCGACCTGTTTTGATTCTCTTTCATTTTTGCCTCCGCCACAGGTAGTGGTTAACCATTTATAAAACGCTTTTCCTATCCCCTCATCAATTGAATAGTAAGGTTTCGAGCTGGTTGACGCCTTTCTTTTGAAAGCAGGCTGATTCAGCTCAACATCTTCTCGTTTAACGTCTGGCTGTTCATCGAAGTAGTAGTACCAAGGATGTTTATTGTCTATATGTTTCCTTAAACCTCTCGTACTTGCAAAATCTGAATGAAGGCAAAGTTTTGCTGGACAAGTGTATTTACCTTTTTCATTTCCATTGAATGACAGCTTCCTTTTTCCGTTGGCTGATCCATTGATTGAACGCCAGTCTACAAAGAGCACCCTCCGGTGGGCCATTTCAGCCCTTGATAACTGACGAATGATCAGGGATCATTTTTATATCATACTGGTTCACTTTAAAATTGAATTCAGGGGGTTACTCATTGTCCTCTATTCCAAAAATGTTTTGAGCTTTAGAAATTCTGTTTTCTGATTGGTTTTTTGTTTCCGGGGGTAAACAACCTTTTCCCGCCAAACAGAGACACTTCCCGCCAATTTGAATCCCTAAAGACTTCACTTTTATCATTTCAAACAGCCCTTTGTGTTCCTAATATTTCTTTCAAAAATATTACAATAATGTTGTAATCAAAGATGTTATGATTTGGTGTACTTTTCGGACTTGTAATTTTTCACGGACACCATCTAAGTCTCATAGAATGCGCAACAAAGGGTAACAACGAGCAACGACGGGTAACAAGGCAAAGGTTCAAAAATTTGGCTATTCGATTAAATTTATTGTGTTCTAAAATGTAAACGGCATGCTGATAATAAGCCATTGTTTTGAAAGTATTCCTTTTAAAGATCATATTGATCTTTTTGACGTAATAAAGACGTTCATTCAGGCCGTGTCCCTTTAGATTCATTTCCCTGTTACAAGCAGTAGACATTTACGGAGAAAAAAATGTTTCTTACACTAAAAATGTTTTGTTCCCATGAGAACATCTAACTATTCCAAAATTAAAAGAACAAAGCGTTTTCTATGATCTTAAAAGATTTTGTCTCAAATATACCTATGTTCTTTCAGTTCAATTCATTCCTTTCATTAAAAGAATAAGCCATTCCCAATTCAATAATCAATATGTTCATTTGGTTAATTGAACACATAGTTACGCACATAGATATAATTTGTTCTTGATATGTACGTCCAAAGTTTTCACACTCTAATGGGACGAATTAGTTATTTCGATAATCGAATAAAGTGTTCTCCGCGACAATAACAAAGTGTTCCCTTGTCATTTTGAACACTTTGTTATCTCTGCAGTATTAATAAAATGTTCGCCTATTGCGAGGAACACATTAGACGTCATGTTAAGGGAATAGAAAAGACATTTTATTAAGAATATTTTTATTCTCTCGTAAATGCCTGGTTTGTTCTCAGTAAAGAGAACGAAAGTGAACAGAATATGTTTCCTAAGAGGAAGCTTTCCCAAAGGGATCATTTTAGAACAATTTCGATAATAGATTAATGTTCCTTTGTTGTACATCGCATTACGAAATTGTGTTGATCATTTGGGGATTCTTTCTATAGACAGAACTGCCTAAAGATCAATAAAAAAATATGTTAATATAAGAAGGATACTCTATTACGAAAGCAATTTCTTTGTTCAGACAAGAAGAACTTGTTTCAAAATTTGAAAAGTTATGATACCAAAGTGTATAAAAACATCTACATTAAGGCATCTCTTTATTTCCTGCCAAAACATCACAATTTAAAAAATAAATAAGGGACCGCTATGCAGTCCTCTGGGAAAAAACGACGGGTCCAAAGGGACCGCAGTGCGGTCGCGTGCGACTGAAAGGGTTAAAGACGTAAAGGGAATCATCCTACCCCATGTGGATATCCTCTGTATAGCAGAAACTAAGATAGACTCTTCGTTTCCGGAATCCAAGCTTTTGATTAAAGGGTTCAAAAAGCCAATTAGACTTGATTTTTCTAAAACCAGCGGAGGTTTGCTACTTTACGTAAAAAACCATCTCCCACTTCGCCAACTTAAAGATAATCTTCTATCACCTGGAATTGAGTGTCTTACACTGGAGTTGAATTTGAGAAAAACTAAATGGCTCCTACTTTCTATTTATCGTAATCCAAGTTTACAAAAGCTAAAACCGTTTCTTGAAGAATTAACAAAAGTTCTTGACCACTATAGTGACACGTATGAAAATGTATTGATTTTTGGAGATTTTAATGAGGAAATATCTGAGAAGAATATGTCAGAGTTCCTTGATGCATTTTCACTGAAAAGTCTATTAAGAAGCCAACATGCTTTAAGTCAGAAAAGGGTAGATGCATTGATTTGATCCTTACAAATCGGGCACCTTGCTTTAAAAACAGTGGGTCATTTGAAACTGGAATCAGTGACTACCATCATCTGATTTATAGCATGTTCAAAGCTAGCTGTAAAAAATCTCCTCCAAAGATAATTGAATATAGATCCTTTAAAAATTTTGATGAAAAGGGTTTCCGGTCCAACCTCTGTCGTAATCTTGATTGTGACTTCTCAGACTTTGAAACTTTTAGCACAACTTTTGAAAATATTCTTGATGCTCATGCACCAATGAAAAAGCGAACCGTCCGGGGAAATCAAAAACCTCATATGTCTAAAACCTACGTAAAGCAATCATGGTTCGCTCATACTACAAAAACAAAGCAAATAAGACCGGAAACCCCCTCTATAAAACCTTGTATCGCAAACAAAAAAATTATATTGTAAATTTGAATAGGAAAGCAAAGAGAAAATGCTTTCGTGATTTAGGGACATCAGAAAATTTCTGGAAATCTGCAAAACCATATTTCTCAAAGAAAGTCCAACATCACGAGAAAATCTTCTTGCTTGACGATTCAAATAAATCAAAACTTGTTGATGATGAAGCCTCCATAGCAAAGATTTTTAACGACTATTTTGTAAATATTGCTTCCCATCTCGGCCTAAAAACTTCAAAATGCAGTCTTCCAGAAGATTCTGAAACCGATCCGCTTGAAAACCATCCTAGTATACTTCGCATCATCGAATCTCTATCTGCAAGCAAGTCTTTCTCTTTTAGCGAAGTAACTCCTGAAGATATCCATTGTATTATGCTCAAACTTAATCAAGATAAATCTGTCAGCGGTCCTTTTTCCATTAGAATAATCAAAGTGGTCTCTGATATACTGTCAGCACTGTCAGGGCCATTATCAAGACTCGTAAACCTTGCCTTCAGTACTTCTAAATTTCCCCAAAGTCTAAAAAGGGCAAGGGTTACGCCTGTTTTTAAAAAGGAAGATAAATTTCTGAAGAAAAACTATCGGCCAATTAGTATATTACCAGCTTTTTCAAAAATATTTGAGAGAATTATGCACGACCAACTTTCATCCTACTTTGATGGCATTTTTGATTCGAGACTCTGTTGGTTTAGAGCTAAGCACAGCACTCAACATGCTCTAATTCAAATGATTGGTCAATGGCATCAAAGTCTTGATGAGTCCGGGAAGGTGGGAGCAGTACTGATGGACTTATCAAAGGCTTTTGACTGCATTGACCACAAACTTCTTATCGCAAAGCTTAAAGCCTACGGAATTGAAACAAAAAGTCTCGATCTTCTAAAATGTTATCTGAGTAATCGCTATGAGAGAACAAAGATCGGCTCTGAATATAGCGATTGGTTAGAAATCACTCTAGGTGTTCCGCAGGGGTCAATTCTTGGTCCCCTTTTATTTAATATATTCATAAACGATTATTTCTTTTTATTGTTAAAGCCAGCATCTGCAATTTTGCGGACGATAACACCTCACACTATTGTGCGGAAACTCTTGAAGAGGTCATCTCAAATCTTGAGTTTGACCTAGAAATAATCTTAGCCTGGTTTTCAAATAACTACCTCGAAGCTAACCCCGGAAAATTCCAAATGTTGGTTCTAGGAAATAGGAATCTTCCTGTAGAAATCAGCGTTGGAAATGTTAGGATAAAATCAACGGATTATGTTGAGCTACTAGGCATAACTATTGATAACAATCTTTCTTTTGCGACCCATATCAATTCACTTTGCTCTAAAGCAAGATCCAGAATCTGGAGTTTGAACAGAATTCGTTTTTATCTTAATTTTGACCAGCGAAAGTTAATATTTAATACTTATATTATGTCAATATTTAACTATGCACCGATCATTTGGATGTTCTGTAATAAAACCACATATGAAGAAATCACTAAAGTTCATAAGCGGGCCCTAAGAGCTCTACTCTGTGATTTCAGAAACGATTATGATGTTTTATTGCAAAACGCCAAATATAAGACGGTTCACGAAACTCAGCTTTGCTTCTTACTTTGTGAGGTCTACAAATCTGAGAACAAATTAAATCCGAAGTTCATGCAAGAAATCTACGTAACGAAGAAAATAAAATTCAACTTCCGAAACAAAGTTTTAATGTCTATACCTAAGGCTAATTCACAACGTTACGGAACTCAATCTTTTTTATTTCGAGGAAGCCTGCTTTGGAATCAGATCCCTGAAAAAATCAAGCTTGAATCCTCTATCGAAACTTTTAAATCCTCACTGAAAGAAATAAGCCTCACAAATATTTGTCTTTGTAAAATATGTATATAAAAAAAAAAAAAAATTTATCTTATATTCTTCATTATATAATTAGTTTATTCTCTACGGTTGGTATTAATTAGTATTTTATTATTACTATGGCAGACCAACAATAAATAAATTGGAAAATAAAAAAATAAAAAAATAAAAAAAATAAATAAATAATGAGTTAAAAATTCAATTTTCTATGCCAGAAAGCTGATTCTGCCGATTGTAGATGCATTTATTGCAAATTTACATCGACACAAACCAACGTCTCTTTAATCATCACGTGTTAACGGTGGAACCTAAGATAAGCCGTTAGATTTAACCAAACCAAATAAAAAATTGACTAAAGAGATTTTCAAATGATATCACGATAATGAAATCTTTCAGCTACGTTGTTTTTGCTAAATAATGTGTTAAAAATTCAAGTTTCTATGCCAGAAACCTGATGTCTGTCGAGTGTAGATGCATTTATTGCTAATTTACAGTGACACAAATCAACGTCTCTTTAATCATCACGTGTCAACACCTCTGATGGGACTCGAACCCGCAATCCCCGACTTAGGAGGCCGATGCCTTATCCATTAGGCTACAGAGGCTTATGAAGCATTTCGAATTGATTTTAAAAAGATGCTACATTAAAATAATCATATTTGTAAATAATTACTATCATTGCTTTTAACATTGTAGTATGGTTCCATGGTGTAATGGTTAGCACTCCAGACTCTGATTCTGGCGATCCGAGTTCAAGTTTCGGTGGAACCTAAGATAAACCGTTAGATTTCACAAAACCAAATAAAAAATTGACTAAAGAGATTTTCAAATGATATCGCCATAATGAAATATTTCAGCTACGGACTTTTTGCTAAATAATGTGTTAACAATTCAATTTCTATGCCAGAGACCTGATGTATGTCGATTGTAGATGCACTTATTGCAAATTTACATCGACACAAATCAATCATCAACTTCTCTTCAATCATCACGTGTCAACGCCTCTGATGGGACTCGAACCCACAATCCCCGACTTAGGAGGCCGATGCCTTATCCATTAGGCCACAGAGGCTTATGAAGCATTTCGAATTGATTTTAAAAAGATGCTACATTAAAATAATCATATCTTTAAATAATTACTATCATTGCTTTTAACATTGTAGTATGGTTCCATGGTGTAATGGTTAGCACTCCAGACTCTGAATCTGGCGATCCGAGTTCAAGTCTTGGTGGAACCTAAGATAAGCCGTTAGATTTCACCAAACCAAATAAAAAATTGACTAAAGAGATTTTCAAATGATATCGCCATAATGAAATATTTCAGCTACGGACTTTTTCAGGCACGACGCAACGGGTACGGCAGGTACGGCGGCCGCCGTACCAGATTTTCACAAAAATACCCGAAGTTTTCCTCTTCGTCGGTCAAATCGCTATAAAATCGCTTAAATTTCCTCATTCGCCGTACCAGATATAAAAAGCTTCCGTCGTGCCTGCTTTTTGCTAAATAATGTGTTAACAATTCAATTTCTATGCCAGAAACCTGATGTATGTCGATTGTAGATGCACTTATTGCAAATTTACATCGACACAAATCAACATCTCTTTAATCTTCACGTGTCAACACCTCTGATGGGACTCGATCCCACAATCCCCGACTTAGGAGAACGATGATTTACCCATTAGGCCACAGAGGCTTATGAAGCATTCCGAATTGATTTTAAAAACATTCTACATTAAAATAATCATATCTTTAAATAATTACTATCATTGCTTTTAACATTGTAGTATGGTTCCATGGTTAGCACTCGACACTCTGAATTAGGCTATCCGAATTAGGCAAGTCTCGTTGGAACCTAAGAAAAGCCATTATATTTCACCAAAGCAATCAAAAAATTGACTAAAGAGATTTTCAAATGATATCACGATAATGAAATCTTTCAGCTACGTTATTTTTTCTAAATAGATATTTCCAGATAAAAAAATTCACTCCATTAAGAATTAGTGAATAAGCATTAGTCTACACAATAGAATAAACTTGAAAATTTTCAAATTTTAACATTTTGGCTTTGTTTTGTGTTCTTTGAAATCGTATGTTACAAAATGAATGAGCTTGATACAAGTTTTCAAAAGGAGATCAGAACAACGGAGGCATTTATCGATGAGCAGTTTACAAATCATTTGAAGAAAGACATTATGGACGAGATTAAAATCTTCATTTCGAAAACAGTGAGTAACGAACTTATTGAAGCGGTCAAGTGATGAGAGCCTTAGAGGACCTGAACAAAGTTTTCATTCAGAGGGAAAGGATTTCCCAAAACATTTGAAACGGGAAATAGACTTTTTGAGAAAACAAGTTGAAAACCGTGACGATCTTATCTACGCTCTGTTACAAGAAAAATCTATCAACACACAAAACATTCAAAAATACAAAATAGTGATGATTTTCAGTTCCCGAAAAATCCTATCAAACACTCTAAAAGCACTCAAAATGAACAAATTAGTCTTGATAATAGATACGACACACTTTTTATTAAAGAAAATTCAAGTTCATTTGATGATGACATTAATGACATTATAATTGCACCCAAACAAAAGGGAAACGTTACAACCCGTAAATCGCGCAAAAATAATTCAAAAAAAGGAGACACTGACAGTAATAATGGCAATAATAACAAAAGGGTTGTTGCAGTTGTTGGTGACTCGATAATCAAACACGTCAAAGGATATCAACTCACAAATAAAGATAACAAAGTTGTAGTGAAAACTTTTCCTGGAGCAAAAACTGATTGCATGAAGCATTACATTATACCGACACTCAAACAAAAACCAGACCTTGTAATCATACACTGTGGAACCAATGACTTGAAAACAAAAGAGCCGGAAGAAATTTCAAAAAATGTTGTTGCCCTGGCGAGATCGGTGAACGAAACAAATCAAAACACTGGCGTTATCGTGTCTGGCATTGTTCAAAGAGGAGACGACCTGAATCAGAAAGTAATGAAAGTAAACGAGATCTTGGAGCATCAGTGTAATGAATGCAACATTGGTTTTCTTGATAATAGTGGCATCGATCCCGGTAAGCACCTTAATGGCAGTAAACTGCATCTCAATGTTAATGGGACCGATGAACTTCAAAATAATTTGAAAAGTATTATAAACTGTTGACGTGTTTTGCATGAACTTGACGATGAAATTGACGACCTCGATGGTACTGGAATTCTGAAAAATCCTTTACAAAACCTGAGCAAAAAAGATGGCATTTTATTTACATATCTCAATATAAACTCTATTAGAAACAAGCTTAAAGACGTAAAGGGAATCATCCTACCCCATGTGGATATCCTCTGTATAGCAGAAACTAAGATAGACTCTTCGTTTCAGGAATCCAAGCTTTTGATTAAAGGGTTCAAAAAGCCAATAAGACTTGATTTTTCTAAAACCAGCGGAGGTTTGCTACTTTACGCAAAAAACCATCTCCCACTTCGCCAGCTTAAAGATAATCTTCTATCACCTGGAATTGAGTGTCTTACACTGGAGTTGAATTTGAGAAAAACTAAATGGCTCCTACTTTCTATTTATCGTAATCCAAGTTTACAAAAGCTAAAACCGTTTCTTGAAGAATTAACAAAAGTTCTTGACCACTATAGTGACACGTATGAAAAATGTATTGATTTTTGGAGATTTTAATGAGGAAATATCTGAGAAGAATATGTCAGAGTTCCTTGATGCATTTTCACTGAAAAGTCTAATTAAGAAGCCAACATGCTTTAAGTCAGAAAAGGGTAGATGCATTGATTTGATCCTTACAAATCGGGCACCTTGCTTTAAAAACAGTGGGTCATTTGAAACTGGAATCAGTGACTACCATCATCTGATTTATAGCATGTTCAAAGCTAGCTTTAAAGAATCTCCTCCAAAGATAATTGAATATAGATCCTTTAAAAATTTTGATGAAAAGGGTTTCCGGTCCAACCTCTGTCGTAATCTTGATTGTGACTTCTCAGACTTTGAAACTTTTAGCACAACTTTTGAAAATATTCTTGATGCTCATGCACCAATGAAAAAGCGAACCGTCCGGGGAAATCAAAAACCTCATATGTCTAAAACCCTACGTAAAGCAATCATGGTTCGCTCATACTACAAAAACAAAGCAAATAAGACCGGAAACCCCCTCTATAAAACCTTGTATCGCAAACAAAAAAATTATATTGTAAATTTGAATAGGAAAGCAAAGAGAAAATACTTTCGTGATTTAGGGACATCAGAAAATTTCTGGAAATCTGCAAAACCATATTTCTCAAAGAAAGTCCAACATCACGAGAAAATCTTCTTGCTTGACGATTCAAATAAATCAAAACTTGTTGATGATGAAGCCTCCATAGCAAAAATTTTTAACGACTATTTTGTAAATATTGCTTCCCATCTCGGCCTAAAAACTTCAGAATGCAGTCTTCCAGAAGATTCTGAAACCGATCCGCTTGAAAACCATCCTAGTATACTTCGCATCATCGAATCTCTATCTGCAAGCAAGTCTTTCTCTTTTAGCGAAGTAACTCCTGAAGATATCCATTGTATTATGCTCAAACTTAATCAAGATAAATCTGTCAGCGGTCCTTTTTCCATTAGAATAATCAAAGTGGTCTCTGATATACTGTCAGGGCCATTATCAAGACTCGTAAACCTTGCCTTCAGTACTTCTAAATTTCCCCACAGTCTAAAAAGGGCAAGGGTTACGCCTGTTTTTAAAAAGGAAGATAAATTTCTGAAGAAAAACTATCGGCCAATTAGTATATTACCAGCTTTTTCAAAAATATTTGAGAGAATTATGCACGACCAACTTTCATCCTACTTTGATGGCATTTTTGATTCGAGACTCTGTGGGTTTAGAGCTTAACACAGCACTCAACATGCTCTAATTCAAATGATTGGTCAATGGCATCAAAGTCTTGATGAGTCCGGGAAGGTGGGAGCAGTACTGATGGACTTATCAAAGGCTTTTGACTGCATTGACCACAAACTTCTTATCGCAAAGCTTAAAGCCTACGGAATTGAAACAAAAAGTCTCGATCTTCTAAAATGTAATCTGAGTAATCGCTATCAAAGAACAAAGATCGGCTCTGAATATAGCGATTGGTTAGAAATCACTCTAGGTGTTCCGCAGGGGTCAATTCTTGGTCCCCTTTTATTTAATATATTCATAAACGATTTATTTCTTTTTATTGTTAAAGCCAGCATCTGCAATTTTGCGGACGATAACACCTCACACTCTTGTGCGGAAACTCTTGAAGAGGTCATCTCAAATCTTGAGTTTGACCTAGAAATAATCTTAGCCTGGTTTTCAAATAACTACCTCGAAGCTAACCCCGGAAAATTCCAAATGTTGGTTCTAGGAAATAGGAATCTTCCTGTAGAAATCAGCGTTGGAAATGTTAGGATAAAATCAACGGATTCTGTTGAGCTACTAGGCATAACTATTGATAACAATCTTTCTTTTGCGACCCATATCAATTCACTTTGCTCTAAAGCAAGATCCAGAATCTGGAGTTTGAACAGAATTCGTTTTTATCTTAATTTTGACCAGCGAAAGTTATTATTTAATGCTTATATTATGTCAATATTTAACTATGCACCGATCATTTGGATGTTTTGTAATAAAACCACATATGAAGAAATCACTAAAGTTCATAAGCGGGCCCTAAGAGCTCTACTCTGTGATTTCAGAAACGATTATGAAGTTTTATTGCAAAACGCCAAATGTAAGACGGTTCATGAAACTCAGCTTTGCTTCTTACTTTGTGAGGTCTACAAATCTGAGAACAAATTAAATCCGAAGTTCATGCAAGAAATCTACGTAACGAAGAAAATAAAATTCAACTTCCGAAACAAAGTTTTAATGTCTATACCTAAGGCTAATTCACAACGTTACGGAACTCAATCTTTCTTATTTCGAGGAAGCCTGCTTTGGAATCAGATCCCTGAAAAAATCAAGCTTGAATCCTCTATCGAAACTTTTAAATCCTCACTGAAAGAAATAAGCCTCACAAATATTTATCTTTGTAAAATATGTATATAAAAAAAAAAATTTTTATCTTATATTCTTCATTATATAATTAGTTTATTCTCTACGGTTGGTATTAATTAGTATTTTATTATTACTATGGCAGACCAACAATAAATAAATTGGAAAATAAAAAAATAATGCATAATAGTATTGTGTAATTTACAGAAAGATTTTATATTTTCTAAAACTCTCCTTTGTAGAGGCTAAATAAAACCGCGAAAACCTCTTTCTTAAGTAAACGTTCCAATTAGAGGGATTCCGGAGGGATTTCCCCAAACATGATATTTACTTTTCGAATTCGAACGAAAAAGAAAACATTCGAATCATAACAACAAAGGGTTTTCCGTCAGCATAAATAATAAGAAGATGCGACAGATCAGAAGGGTTTCCCCTTCTTCTTTCTCAAAAAAAAGGTAAACACATAAACATTCGAATGTAAAAAGATTCGTAGTCTTTTTTCTTTGATCTAGCTTTCGCATAAAGCTCTTTAATTTATATTGGCTTATCTAACAAAAAGCATTCACATGGTTAATGCTTTGTAAGAAGGAAAACCCGTTAAAATTTATTAGCAGTTGTTCGAAAAGATCTCTGAGTTAGAAAAGTAATATACGGAGGAGATATTTTCGTGTTTTTTCTACACTATACTACGTTCTGTAAAATACAACTATGAAAATCAAAATGGCAACAAGCATTTTCAGTGGATCATGGATTTTCTTCATCATCCAAAATTCAAATTTACAGCTTTCCACCCTTTATTTTCTGGTAGAAAATGGTATATTTGTTTTGATCAAATTCTCTTTATTATAGCCTCTAAAATTGACATTTTTAAAATGTTATGCATTATGCATTATGCAATATGCATTAGGCATTTTGGACCCGTCGGTTATCATACCCAAGGTGATGCAGGAGATATAATGAGATATGATATATAAAGATTGTGAAATAGCTATTTTCCTGTCAGGGGCTGTTTAATTAAAGATGAAATAAATATTTTTGACTCATGTATTTTGTATATAACATATGTAACATGCCAATGACATTGAAAAGATAACTGCTATTATACATGCGTGATTTACCGTCAACTGCTCTAACTTGGGACTATCTGACATAACATGGGACGGCAATTCAGCCACCATTTCACCAAACCTCCAAAGTCATTTGATTTGAGTTAAGGAACGGCCCATCTAAAAATACATGATTTCTCTTTCGATTTTACAGTAAGTGAAAATACAGACCAGACAGTTACATCAATATGCCTTCTTACCTGTCTTTAAAAATATAAATAAAAGTAATCACGGAAAAGGACGCGAAAAAAAAGGACATAAGTGTGAGAACAGAGTAATCAAACTCGTTAGAAAAAGTACCATTAGAAGTCATAAAAAATCAACCTGAATAAATGCAATCGAAATTCTAGAGAACTTCATTATTCCCCAAACAACATTACATTACTATGTCAAACTCCCATCACATAAACTTTACAATTACGTCAGAGTAGACTACGCTCGCCACCGAAGAGGTTTATTTGGAAAGGGTAATTATATTTTATTGTTCGCTTCTTTTTTAAAGATTCGCCGGGTTGGAAAAGTATGAATTTCTTTGTACATATTTTACCTACCCCAAATATTTAGGAGGCTGAGTTTTAAACGAATCGTCAAGTTGAAACGCACGATAAATGTATCAAGGTCTGTTTTATTTACCCCCTGGTGACTTAACAAAAGAGACTTAACTCGATGTTACAATCCAATTGTTGAAAGTTTGTGTCGGCCTTTTTATAGTGACCGAGACATACGTTCTCTGATTACGCAATTTTCATATGACATTTTCGAGGCATTTTGATGTAACTGCCAGATATGCAACAGTCCAATGTTTCGATCAATCGTCCCAAGTTAGAGCAGTTGACGGTATGTGTAATATATGATACAAGTATTACAGGTCCGTATTATACCGTGAGATTGGGTAACTTGCATCAGTGGAGGCTAACATGCATAGCCCTCAAATGAAAGACCTGGCTGGCATTAAAATACAAAATTAAGTCAAAACAAAAATGGTAGAGTAGAGCTGCGAGCGGAGCTGCGTAGTTGTATTTTAATGACCAGCCAGGTTTTCCATTTGAGGGCTATGCCTGTTAGCCTCCACTGATGCAAGTTACCCAATCTCACGGTAAACGACACAAAATGCAAAAGCACGTGGCAAGCATGTGGATGATAGATTTTGACCTTTAAAAAGGTTCTAGACCAATATAATACCTTCAAAATGATACTTCTAACGATTACAAGTGTTTTTCAAACATTTTCTTTGTCTTTTACAGCAATTAAAGCTGACCTGTCAGCACTGACCTGCGTCCTGTCTCCTGAGTTTCGAACCAACCGGGAAAATCAGCAGCAGCTAGTGGTGTCATGAAAAGGTTAGATTGGAAAGATTCAATATACACTGTATCATTTTAAACTCAAATAAGAGTCCCAATACAGGAAGATTCGACGAACAAAATAGGTTTAAAGTTTGGTTTTAGGCAAAAGTATGAAAAATCTTACCAAATTAAAGTTGAATTTGACTTCCACTCTCTTCCTGCACGTGCACGTGCGTTGTGCAGCACTACTTTTGGTACCATTATATCTTTATCCTTTTTTTTTTTATTGCTCCGCCACAACATTGAAATATTTATTTTGTTTGAATTCCGATGGCGGTGGATTTTTAACATACGAGTTGCGAGTTGGTCCTACGAGTTGCGAGTTGCTATCAAATATGCGAGTTGCGAGTTACGAGTTGCTATTTTAACCAAATAAAAGTGCGAGTTGCGAGTTGAAAACTTCACGTTAAGACATCAAAATCGCGAGTTGCAAATTTAAATCGCGAGTTGAAAAATCAAAAGTGCGAGTTGCAAATTAAAATCGCGAGTTGAAAAATCAAAAGTGCGAGTTGCAAATTAAAATCGCGAGTTGAAAAATCAAAACTGCGAGTTGCAAATTAAAATCGAGAGTTGAAATGAAATTTTGTTTTCGTACTTTCTTAGTTACATCAACGGATTAGAATATTCTAATCCGTTGGTTACATGAATTTCGCATTTTTGCAGTTTGATTATTGTCTTTATTTTGCAGAAATACGGTATATTTTGATGGTAAAGAAATATTTTTTTAGACCATCAAGCGTCTGAGTGAATGGGTGTTTTTTTGTCATTTCGAAAAAGAAGTCATTGCATTGTTTTTTCGCGCGCGTTCTATTTTATATTATACCGAAAGATTCGAAAATGTTGCAATCACAACATAACAAATATTTGAATTATTGTGATTTTATTGTTAAAAAAACTTTAAGAATGAAGTAAAATAAACCAGCCGAGGCTGGAAGGTCAGCCAATAGAGCTTAGCTAGATAGCTTTAATAAGTGGGTTAACAGATGTAAGAGATGTACTGAAACAGAGTAGACTAAAAATGTTGAATACTGTAATGTACAAAATGTGAAACATTTGATAACAAGCCTGAGAGCTCCTTCACACCTTTGACACCTCCCCCCCCCCACGAGAAACTCAAAGTATACTTCTCTTTAGCATTGTAGCACTGTTTTTATGACATCAAACAATTAAGCTATAGTTCATTACTATAAAATAAAAGAGAAACATAGTGTAATTAAACTTTTTGTTAATTTCATTCCAGTCAGTTATGATACATTTTTTCTGTTCGATCATAGAGGTATAAAGAAAAACAGGAGTTGAATGTGTCGGTAATTGGTCGTTAAAGTCTTTTGATTTCTTTTATAAAATGTATCAAAAGAAATTTAGATAAAAATTCGTCCACGAAGCAAGTTTATGTTCCATTTCGCTATCCGTTCAATTTTGTTTTGAAAAGATATTTTCTCAAGCCAGAAAATGAAAAGTTCTTTATAAGCACACACGATTTCAGACTCAATCTGTAGACATAAAGGTCGCTGGAGAATTTTGGAGGAAAGTATCAAGCAATAGAGTTCACCTTAAGGAAAACATTGATCGAAAAATCTTATCATTTGATGAAGGATTGCCAAGTTTACAGGCCTTTTTTTAGTCCAAATATTTTCTTACACTGATGTCAGAAACAATGAATCTCGTCTCATCTAATTTCTAAAGCTTAAATGAGCCAATAGGATTTCACCTATGGATAAAAGAGCTCATTAAAAATGCACGATATATGAGATTATGAGCATGCATACAATCGTAACTTTTTTAATCGTAGGGCGAGCTTGGTTACAATAGCATACTTCTCCTGTTTCTTTATACCTCCATGGTTCGATGTAGACATATCTGACCAAAGTGTTATACTAGAAATAAATAAGAAAATTGCCAAAACGTCAGAAACTGTACTTTTTGTTTTACTTGATAAAACTCCAATTTCACTTTAAACTAACAAGCTACAAACTTTAAGTCACAAAGCGCAAACTCCAGAAAAACACAATTTGCATCAAAAACTTTACAAAACGTAGTTCATATTTATAACATTTCAACAGGAACTGTATTTTGGTAGACTTGGTCAAATTACAGAAACCATTTATCAGTTGTCTGCAAGGGCAATGAGGTACGTAAAAACTGACTGCTATTCAGTCAAAGCCAAAATTTGGCAAGGTCAGAAAAACATAATTTGCATCCAGTCTGCGTAAATAAATTTTGTAGTTTAGTCGCAAATGATAATCGAAAGCAAAACTTAAAATTCATAACTATGCGGGAAGCTCATTTTTCCCCCGTTTTGCTTTAAACTCCCTTTTGATTGGTCTATGAATTTGGGCGATCGCCTTACCGCCTTAGCGGAATAAACACACGACCATAATAAATAAATTCAACAAGGCAGCGAAGTAGCAATTAATTTCAACTGGGAGTCCTCTCTTCTGTGCCAAGCACTGGCAGTGTTTTTTAAACTTTAAAACAATGTTAAATGAAGACCAGATGGATCTGTTGTTGTGTAACTTGGCGATATAATTCATTAAATTCTAGAAACCATTTTTCATAACTTTCTGCAGATAAGAGATATGTATAAACTGTTATCGCCATTCATTCCATTCCATTATTCGGTCAAAACGTGCGCCAAAGTTAGGAAAGGTTAGAAAAACACAATCTGCGTCCGGAACTGCATGAAAAATAGTTTGATCAATTTCAACAAGAACTGTATATATTAATATTAATATAATTGATCAAATTCCAAAGACCATTTGTCATAATTTTGCAAGTCCAATAATAGGAGATGTGATGTCATCATTTGGTTCCCGTCATCTGACCGACCCTGATTTACGGTCAGCAGGTAGAGTTGGAGAGTCGGAAAGCTTTTCCGCTGCTTTGCTGGATCTCCACTGTCGACCTCTGCACGCTCTGTGTTTACAAGTTTTCAAATCGAAGTAGCGAGCCACATGCTAATGGAGAGTAAACCGAAAACCAGTCTATCCACGGTTTCTCAATTTCTTAATTATTCAGATCAGTCCACACGACGGATTCCCTTTCAACAAGATGTAGCTGCTTCTTAAAAGAAAAATATTTTCAACCGAATGACCGAACGACCCCCACTTTTTTAAGTAGAAATGACGGGAACCAAACAATTTTTTGCGATTCGCCTTTTAGTCCAAAAAAGCACAATTGCATCCAGTCTTAACAAATTTAGACAGTAGCTGTACTTTTGTAAACTTTATCAAATTCCAATAACATTATAACACCATCAATCCCACCTAGAGGCAAACAAGAAAAATATGTTTTTATTGCAAAAACTAATAAAAAGCAGCAATAAAAAGTATCAGAAAATTCAACATAAACAAAAACTTGAGCAAACGGCTTTAAAGCTTCAAAAGATATAGAAAAAGAGTCCCCTTGATGAAAATCATGTGTTTGATTTGCCGAGTTAAAAAATAAATGACAGAAATTGAAGCTTGCAACAGGTTTATACTGGAAATACTTTGGTACAACACTGACTTTTATCACATCTGACTATCGCTTGAGCCGCCATCTTGAAACACCACCATCTGTTAAAACAACGTACGCTAAAAGTACCCAAAAACTTAACCCGATCGGAAGAAAGTTGAGAAATCAAAGTCAGCAATTATGATCTGTAAAAACAACGTACGCTAAAAGTACCCAAAAAGTTAACCCGATCGGAAGAAAGTTTAGAAATCAAAGTGAGACCGGAAAATCGGATTTTTTTTTTGCCGTCTTATGGTGGAAGAAGAAGAAAATTTTACCTATTTGAATGCTCAGCTTAGGCTGACCAATTAGAAAATTTTATAAATTTAGATTTGATTGAAAGAACTATCTATCTATGTAGGGGAATAAAATGCTTTGTTTGCTTCAGTTCTCACACACAGTAGACTTTTCCTGCCTTCGAAATTCAGTTTTCGAAGGGAGCCTGCTTTACTTATAAAAACTTTATTTTCATAAATGGTGATTCATATTTCGACAGCAAAACCTCCCAAGGATAACTAGTAAGTTTTTATTTAATTTGGAGATGAAAAATGCCCGAAAGAAAATGAGTAGAAAGGGAGTAGAAAACATATCCATTGAGTTTCAAGCCGAAGGCTAGAGGTCAATCTCTAACCTTTCTCAGGCAAGAAAAATTGAAGCCTTAAAATATGCGCCGTATTTTTGATGACGGATTGAATCTAGCAATTCCTTTGTTTTCGAGTGATATATTTTTCGAAATTAAGCGGTAAATTTTAGTTTCAATCTGTCATTTGTGTAAAAACCAGGCGGGTCGCTCAAGGCCGCGCAACTTTGGTAGGATTTGTTGGCTTCAAATCCTACCAAGGAGATTGACCTCTAGCCTTCGGCTTGAAACTCAATGAACATATCCCGTCGGTGGTGATTCGTTAAAAAATGGATTTCTTTTTCGGATTTTCTTTCTTCCATCGACACTATCAAATTCTCTGCAAGCTTTTTTGTGCGTAACGTCAATTTTCACAAGCAAGACTATTTTATATAAGTGAAAAGTGACGGTTATAGATATTTATAGCTTAATAAAATACCCTACATATATTCATGCATTGAATTGGTGATCTATTTCTATTGATTTTTTTGAGCTTCGAAATAACAAATCAAGCGAAAAATAACTCGAGAATGTTAAAGAAGGAAAAAAATCGATTTAAAACACGAAATAACTCAAAAATTTAAAGGAACGCTAAATAACTCGATAATCTACAGGAAAGAAAATAACTCAAAAATTTAAAGGACCGAAAAAAAATCGAGAAATAACTCGGAAATTTAAAGGAATGAAAAATACTTGAGTTAAAAAAAAGGAAATAACTTGAAATTTTAAAGTCACGGAAAAAAACCGAGTTACGAAATTTAGAATGATGTCATAAAAGGTACAAAATGACGTCATAACTTGGTTTTTTTGTAACTCGGTTTTTTAACTCGAGAAAAATAACTCGGGTTTTCTGAGCCTCTATTTTAAATGCTCCTAAAAGTAGATCTTCCCATTAAACAGTTTAAAGGGTAGAAATTCTAGGTAGGTAGTAATTCTCTATTTTCTCTTGCTAGTAAACTTACTATGGATTGCTCCACATCTGGGTCTATTCGAAAAACCATAAGCAATTATTCAATCAAAAGTGTCCGGATAACATGGTGTTAAATTTATTGTGTAAGTGTAGTCGGCCGGTGTGTAAAACAGTGCTGCTAAAGGTGAGGCGCCTAGTAAGGGCAGCCTCATTTTGTTCGAAACGAATTTGTAAAAGTGTCGGCATTCTCAAAGTTGCGCAAGGACATGACAGAATAATGAATGAGAGCTATCGAGCCAATGCTCACAAAAGAACGAGTACAATTTATTATTTCCAACCTAGGATTTTCTTGTTGTTTTCCCGAGCGAAAACAGCAATTCTATCGTAAATACTTATTATACCACCTAATAAGGAAATTTTAAGATTCGAATTACACGAGTTTCACAGTATAAATACTTTTTATATATCAGCTTTTAATCTTTCGATACAAAACTTTTCTCCAATTTTGAACCTAGACATGTCGCCCTAACGACAAAATGCTCCACACTCGCGATTTTAATTTGCAACTCGCACTTTTGATTTTTCAGCTCGCGATTTTAATTTGCAACTCGCCCTTTTAATTTTTCAACTCGCGATTTTAATTTGCAACTCGCGATTTTAATTTGCAACTCGCACTTTTGATTTTTCAACTCGCGATTTTAATTTGCAACTCGCGATTTTAATTTGCAACTTGCACTTTTGATTTTTCAACTCGCGATTTTAATTTGCAACTCGCACTTTTGATTTTTCAACTCACGATTTTAATTTGCAACTCGCGATTTTAATCTGCAACTCGCAATTTTGATGTCTTAACGTGAAATTTTCAACTCGCAACTCGCACTTTTATTTACTTAAAATAGCAACTCGTAACTCGTAACTCGCAACTTGCAACTCGCAACTCGCACATTTGATAGCAACTCGCAACTCGCAGGACCAACTCGCAACTCGCATATTATCAATTCACCGATGGCGTATATATTGGCGGGCACCACCCACCTAAAGACGGTGAATTGACTGACATGTGTTCGGTATTTACTTTATTAACTAACTACGACATTTTACTTTTGGTAACTTGAAACCATTAACCTTTTTACTTGGGAGGGAGTGGTTTGTACTTTTACGGTGTGACGGGATTGGCCCTATTTTAGTACGGTATTACGGGCTTCGACGAAAAATCCGGATTTCGGGATTCAGCAAAAATTTTGACGGTAAAACGGTATTGCGGTTTCCAAAAGGCGGACTCTCAATTACCGGACCCTTCAATTAGTGGACAAAGTTTTTTGCAAGAAATGGCTCTCTAAGAAACTGGTCACAGATTTAAAAATTAGACATGCAGAATTGTTTTATCCAAATTATTTATTTCTTAAACTCTTCAAAGTCTCATTGCTTATAATAGACGTTTTGGGCGCTCCCTTTATCCAGTCGGTGAATTTTTTAAGGTCATAAACATGATAAATTGAAGGAGCTTCAAGACTACTATGATTCAAAATACTAGATTGTTATATATGAATTGTGAGATAGAGCCTCTCTCATATCCAATTTATCTCCGAAATATCCTTCACCACAAAGTCAACAGTCTTTTTTTCATTACGATTTTAAGGTGGTAGTCATATGGATTTTTGAGGATGTCCTTTTTTCACACTTTTGGCAATAACTTGAGAAGTTTTTATTATTTCACTTCAAAAATTTTCACAATGGTAAAACACCTATCAAGAAATAAAAATATAACTAGCCGTATGCGCAGCGTCGCACGCTGCGTGTCCCAATCCAGTAAATCATTACACATCTAAAAAATTCTAACGGAAAAAAGATAGCCGCCGAGTTATGATTTGATTTTGATTTTAGGAAATAAAGGAGAAAAAAAGATAACATTGCATTGCAATTTTTAACCACAATTAAATAAATGGCGTACACGACGATCTTTGATCGGATTAATCGGATTCAATTTTCCTTGTTTTAGCCAACTTTTAGGAAATTAACTGAGAAGAAATGCTTTCTTTTTCTTTTATCCTTTAGAGGACAAATATAAGTACATTCTGTGAAAATTTCAAGTCTCTAGCACTTTCCTATCCGGAATTATCTTGATTCCGATTTAGAGGGATCTCAAGCGGGGTGAGGACGGGATGGAGGGATCTCTCGAAAACGAAAGTGCCCAATAACTGGTGAACAATTTTATGTATCAAAAAAATTTTTTTCCTACTTCTACATTGCTATAAGGATACTTTACATGCCAAATTTCATCTCCTTATCAGCACTACTTAAGGAGATACAAGGGATCTTAGCCAAAATAATCCCGACTTTGCAAAAGTATATTTTAGATCTTCTTAGCCATCTTGGCTAGCCATCGTGGTTGGACAGTCGAAGGTGACTTTGAAAGACTTTGAAAAGTATTGAAAGTGATAGGGGGCCGCTATTGTAAACAGAACGTTTTAAAGAGCATCTGAATAAGCATTCTTTAAAATGACCAAATAAAAAATTGAGAATAAGGTTGATTTTAATCCATCAAGCTCCAAACTTGGTGAATAGAAAATAGTAGCTAGGGGTCTCAAAGTTAGTCTAGTGGTAGGAAATCTGCTTTAAGGTGCAAAAAGATGATGGTTCAACGCCATGTAGAGAAGGCTTTGCAGAGCTTTGTTAGATTTTCGAAAACTTTTAACAAAATGTTGTAAACACACACGTTTAAGCGTATTAATATATATAGATTAGAGGAACAATTTCAAAGTGAAAGTTTGAAAAACACCCTTGCTATACCCTTGAATGAAGTGACCAGTTTTACGCAAGCCACAGTTGGCTTCCTGGTTCAAAAGAATGCACATTCTTCAAAAAGACCAAAGTTCAAACAGGGACAAAGTATTAAAAATATTTTTAAAAGTTTTGAAAGTGATAGGGGCCGCTATTGTAAACAGAACGTTTTAAAGAGCATCTGAATAAGCATTCTATAAAATGACCAAATAAAAAATTGAGAATAAGGTTGATTTTAATCCATCAAGCTCCAAACTTGGTGAATAGAAAATAGTAGCTAAGGGTCTCAAAGTTAGTCTAGTGGTAGGAAATCTGCTTAAGGTGCAAAAAGATGATGGTTCAACGCCATGTAGAGGAGGCTTTGCAGAGCTTTGTTAGATTTTCGAAAACTTTTAACAAAATGTTGTAAACACACACGTTTAAGCGTATTAATATATAGATTAGAGGAACAATTTCAAAGTGAAAGTTTGAAAAACATATACCCTTGAATGAAGTGACCAGTTTTACGCAAGCCACAGTTGGCTTACTGGTTCAAAAGAATGCACATTCTTCAAAAAGACCAAAGTTCAAACAGGGACAAAGTATTATATAAAAATATTTTTAAAAGTTTTGAAAGTGATAGGGGGCCGCTATTGTAAACAGAACGTTTTAAAGAGCATCTGAATAAGCATTCTTTAAAATGACCAAAAAAAGAATTGGGAAT
Source organism: Clytia hemisphaerica (assembly GCF_902728285.1). Classification (NCBI taxonomy): domain Eukaryota; kingdom Metazoa; phylum Cnidaria; class Hydrozoa; order Leptothecata; family Clytiidae; genus Clytia; species Clytia hemisphaerica. The sequence continues at coordinate 17,271 of NW_027104422.1, read as the reverse complement.
AAGGTTGATTTTAACCCATCAAGCTCCAAACTTGGTGAATAGAAAATAGTATCTAGGGGTCTCAAAGTTAGTCTAGTGGTAGGAAATCTGCTTAAGATGCAAAAAGTATAGATGATGGTTCAACGCCATGTAGAGGAGGCTTTGCAGAGCTTTGTTAGATTTTCGAAAACTTTTTACAAAACGTTGTAAACACACATGTTTAAGCGTATTAATATATAGATTTTTTTTTTTAAATATCAAAGACGGGGGTTTTACGGTTCAGGGGGTAACGTATGGTATAAATATGGAATCAGATTTTTCTTAAGATCCAGAAATAATTGACAAATAAAATTTGGCATACAGGTTTGTAATTAGGAAAGCTAGAGGATATATGAAAAAAATTTTAAATTTCTCACCAGGGGGTCTGGAACCTGAAAAATGATTTTTTGAGTTTAAAAATGAGGAAATGAGATTTTTGAAAAATTGTTTCATATATCCTCTGTCAAATCACATAAGGAACGTTTCCTGAAAATTTCATGACCATAGCACCTTGTCAATCCTGAGATATATCAGATAAGGCACGTACAAACCCCCCTGGAGCGCGTTTTGAGAAAAACGGCTTTAAAGTTAAAAGCATTTTGGGAAATTTAAGGCAAAACACTTTTTGCTGACGTCAGCAAAAATTTTAAATACTAATATCTCCTGGAATATTTATTGAAATGAGCTCAAATTTGGTACGAAGGTAGAGTTTATAAATATCTTTTATTTCCAAAAAAAAATTTTCCATAACATTTTGGAAAGGTATTAATATGAAGAGTGAAAATAAAGAAAAATTTTCCCATAAAAAGGGGTGGAACAACTGGCCGTCACCGCCGTCACGATTTATCGAATTTTTTGCACAGGCCATAACTTGCCTGAGTATTAGTGATTTAGGCCTTAGCAACAGACACCTTATCGGTTGCTAGGGACATTTAAAAATACCATGGTCTATTCAAATGCTCGTTGTGAGGTGAATATTAAAGATATTGATCTAGAATTTTCAGAGATTGCTCAGAAAGTAAAGAATCACGAGTAATCAGTGCAGTGAAAATGTAATCCCCTACCAATCGACTTTAAATAAGCATACCAGAAAATCCAATTTTCGAAGTCCTCAATCCTTACTTCTGGGCATTCAAGCTTTTGCTTGATCGTTTTTTGACTAATATTAAAAGCACATGAGAACGCTTATCAATAAATATGGCAAACTTTTGACCTAAAAAACGTCACAACTGCCATCCCCCGTTGATTAAGGTCCAAAGAGACCTAGGTTGGAAAATGCGTAAACATGATATAATATGCGGGTGAACAAAGAAGTCAAGGTAGAATGCTAAGCAACTCTAGACCTGAATAACTAAAGTCTGGAATGCATATAGTCCAAGAACTACCAAAAACCTTGCAGTCGATTTAAAAGGTTTTGAAGCTCTTTCGGGGCATTATGATGACGTCAATTTTCAGTGCTGCAAACATGGTTTTCGAACAGAAAAAATCATTTACTTTACATTGGAATCACGGGAAAAACTTTAGAGTGATTTTAGAGTTCGTCAAACTTTTCCAAGTAACACGGTGGAGTAATGATTTATAGAAAATGGGGTGACTCCGAATAGACTTCGAATTGGTGTTCAAGCTGAGTGAATGGACGTGTACGAAGGTACATAGAGGTCCGGCGTCTCTAAAAGCCTCTCAACTCAGAAGTCAACCCTCTCCCTCCTCGTAGGTGTCCACTGGATAACGCAAATCGAGGGCTCTGGCGACAGGGCGAGTGTTCGGCGCCCTGTATAAAATCATCCGTTCACTTGTAATGGTGGAGGAAAATTGAATCAACGAATCGACATCTGCGTGGTCACGGAATTTGACATATCAACCCAAAATTGATCTATCACCAACGGTGAGGGGCTGGCTTTGAATATTAACTATCAGGTTTACCTTTGAAAGCTTCTGATTACATTTTACTTATAGTAGGCCAAGTCTTGGGTTCCGTGACATCTTTTCTACGACCTATCCATTTTTAGTCTATTCCAAAGAACAGTATATTACAAGATATTTTTGAGAGGGAGGACGCAGATTAGGCCCGGGAAAACCTTTTATGACCAAAATAGTGAAGCCATATGCAAAACTGCAAGGGAAAATAAGGGTTAGAAAAATAGCTTATTTTCAAAAATCAAAATAAACGAAAATGATTGGTACCATCTGAAAGACCATAAAATTTTGAGCAAAAAATTGTATTACTACAACTCTCTGACTAAAACACACAAAGGAATAAGGCCGCTTTAAGACCAACTAACTGTCAGCTCTACTGCGATTTGACGTCAGATCTTGTCTTTTGATCGTACTGACGTCGGTATGTTTTTGACAAACATTAATCAATGCTCAACATGTGGTAATTAATAGATGATCAATGAATGGTAAGTAATGAATGGTAAGCAATGAATGGTAAGCAATGACTGGTAAGCAATAAAACAAATATCACTTCTAATTAATGGGAACTCCTTAATGCTTACTATTAAAGAACTTTTTTCCTAATGATTTATCAGAAAATTTTTTCGAGTACTGAGGGTTACGAGAGACGGGAAACTTGACGGTTAACTCAATATGTACTCATTTTTTGTTCACCATTACAGTAGATAACGAAAGAAATTAGACATTTTTACTTGAATTTGAAAAGCAGCTTTTTGTATGAAGAGTTCCCTATGTGTAATTTTATGAAACTATATATCTATTGGGTCATAAAGACGTAACGAGTGTAATCAATGCTCAACATGTGGTAATTAATGGACGATCAATGAATGGTAAGCAATGAATGGTATACAATGAATGGTAAGCAATGAATCCAATATCACTTCTAATTAATGGGAACTCTTTAATACTTACTATTAAAGAACTTTTCTCCTAATGATCTATCAGAAAATTTTTTTGAGTACTGAGGGTTACGAGAGACGGGAAACTTGACGGTTAACTCAATATGTACTCATTTTTTGTTCACCATTACAGTAGATAACGAAAGAAATTAGACATTTTTACTTGAATTTGAAAAGCAGCTTTTTGTATGAGGAGTTCCCTATGGATAATTTTATGAAACTATATATCTATTGGGTCATAAAGACATAACGAGTATAATCAATGCTCAACATGTGGTAAATAATGGACGATCAATGAATGGTAAACAATGAATGGTAAGTAATGAATGGTAAGTAATGAATGGTAAGCAATGAATCAAATATCACTTCTAATTAATGGGAACTCCTTAATACTTACTATTAAAGAAGTCTTTTTCCTAATGATTTTTCAGAAAATTTTTTCGAGTACTGAGAGTTACGAGAGACGGGAGACGTGACGGTTAACTCAATATGTACTCATTTTTTGTTCACCATTACAGTAGATAACGAAAGAAATTAGACATTTTTACTTGAATTTGAAAAGCAGCTTTTTGTATGAGGAGTTCCCTATGGGTAATTTTATGAAACTATATATCTATTGGGTCAGAAAGACGTAACGAGTGTGATCAATACTCAACATGTGGTAATTAAAGGACAATCAATGAATGGTAAACAATGAATGGTAAGTAATGAATGGTAAGCAATGGATCAAATATTACTTCTAATTAATGGGAACTCCTTAATACTTACTATTAAAGAACTCTTATTCCTAATAATTTTTCAGAAATTTTTTCGAGTACTGAGAGTTACAAGAGAAAGGAGACTTGACGGTTAACTCAATATGTACTCATTTTTTGTTCACCATTACAGTAGATAACGAAAGAACTTGGACATTTTTACTTGAATTTGAAAAGCAGCTTTTTGTATGAGGAGTTCCCTATGGGTAATTTTATGAAACTGTATATCTATTGGGTCATAAAGACGTAACGAGTGTAATCAATGCTCAACTTGTGGTAATTAATGGACGATCAATGAATGGTAAGCAATGAATGGTAAGCGATGAATGGTAAGCAATAAATGGTAAGCAATGAATGGTAAGCAATGAATCAAATATCACTTCTAATTAATGGGAACTCCTTAATACTTACTATTAAAGAACTATTTTTCCTAATGATTTTTCAGAAAATTTTTTCGAGTACTGAGAGTTACGAGAGACGGGAGACTTAACGGTTAACTCAATATGTACTCATTTTTTGTTCACCATTACAGTAGATAACGAAAGAAATTAGACATTTTTACTTGAATTTGAAAAGAAGCTTTTTGTATGAGGAGTTCCCTATGGGTAATTTTATGAAACTATATATCTATTGGGTCATAAAGACGTAACGAGTGTAATCAATGCTCAACATGTGGTAATTAATGGACGATCAATGAATGGTAAGCAATGAATGGTAAGTAATAAATGGTAAGCAATGAATGGTAAGTAATGAATGGTAAGCAATGAATTGTAAGCAATGAATGGTAAGCAATGAATCAAATATCACTTCTAATTAATGGGAACTCCTTAATACTTACTATTAAAGAACTCTTTTCCTAATAATTTTTCAGAAAATTATTTCGAGTACTGAGAGTTACGAGAGACAGGAGACTTGACGGTTAACTCAATATGTACTCATTTTTTGTTCACCATTACAGTAGATAACGAAAGAAATTAGACATTTTTACTTGAATTTGAAAAGCAGCTTTTTGTATGAGGAGTTCCCTATGGGTAATTTTATGAAACTATATATCTATTGGGTCATAAAGACGTAACAGTGTAATCAATGCTCAACATGTGGTAATTAATGGACGATCAATGAATGGTAAGCAATGAATGGTAAGTAATGAATGGTAAGCAATGAATGGTAAAGCAATGAATGGTAAGCAATGAATCAAATATCACTTCTAATTAATGGGAACTCCTTAATACTTACTATTAAAGAACTCTTTTTCCTAATAATTTTTCAGAAAATTATTTCGAGTACTGATAGTTGCGAGAGAGAGGAGACTTGACGGTTAACTCAATATGTACTCATTTTTTGTTCACCATTACAGTAGATAACGAAAGAAATTAGACATTTTTACTTGAATTTGAAAAGCAGCTGTTGGTATGAGGAGTTCCCTATGGATAATTTTATGAAACTATATATCTTTTGGGTCATAAAGACATAACGAGTGTAATCAATGCTCAACATGTGGTAATTAATGGATGATCAATGAATGGTAAACAATGAATCAAAAATCACTTCTAATTAATGGGAGCTCCTTAATACTTACTATTCAAGAACTTTTTTCCTAATGATTTTTTAGAAAAATACTTTCGAGTACTGAGGGTTACGAGAGACGGGAAACTTGACGGTTAACTCAATATGTACTCATTTTTTGTTCACCATTACAGTAGATAACGAAAGAAATTGGATAATTTTACTTGAATTTGAAAAGCAGCTTTTTGTATGAGGAGTTCCCTATAGATCATTTTATGAAACTATATATCTATTGGGTCACAAAGACGTAACGAGTGTAATCAATGCTCAACATGTGGTAATTTATGGACGATCAATGAATGGTAAGTAATGAATGGTAAGTAATGAATGGTAAGGAATGAATCAAATATCACTTCTAATTAATGGGAGCTCCTTAATACTTATTATTAAGATCTTTTTTCCTAATGATTTTTTAGACATTTTTTTCGAGTACTGAGAGTTACGAGAGACAGGAGACTTGACGGTTAACTCAATATGTACTCATTTTTTGTTCACCATTACAGTAGATAACGAAAGAAATTGGACATTTTTACTTGAATTTGAAAAGCAGCTTTTTGTATGAGGAGTTCCCTATAGGTAGTTTTATGAAACTATATATCTATTGGGTCATAAAGACGTAACGAGTGTAATCAATGCTCACATGTGGTAATTAATGGACGATCAATGAATGGTAAGCAATGAATGGTAGTATAATGGTAAGCAATGAATGGTAAGCAATGAATGGTAAGCAATGAATCAAATATCACTTCTAATTAATGGGAGCTCCTTAATACTTACTATTAAAGAACTCTTTTTCCTAATAATTTTTCAGAAAATTTTTTCGAGTACTGAGAATTACCAGAGACAGGAGACTTGACGGTTAACTCAATATGTTCTAATTTTTTGTTCACCATTACAGTAGATAACGAAAGAAATTAGACATTTTTACTTGAATTTGAAAAGCAGCTTTTTGTATGAGGAGTTCCCTATGGGTAATTTTATGAAACTATATATCTATTGGGTCATAAAGACGTAACGAGTGTAATCAATGCTCAACATGTGGTAATTAATGGACGATCAATGAATGGTAAGCAATGAATGGTAAGCGAATGGTAAGCAATGAATCAAATATCACTTCTAATTAATGGGAACTCCTTAATACTTACTATTAAAGAACTATTTTTCCTAATGATTTTTCAGAAAATTTTTTCGAGTACTGAGAGTTACGAGAGACGGGAGACTTGACGGTTAACTCAATATGTACTCATTTTTTGTTCACCATTACAGTAGATAACGAAAGAAATTAGACATTTTTACTTGAATTTGAAAAGCAGCTTTTTGTATGAGGAGTTCCCTATGGGTAATTTTATGAAACTATATATCTATTGGGTCATAAAGACGTAACGAGTGTAATCAATGCTCAACATGTGGTAATTAATGGACGATCAATGAATGGTAAGCAATGAATGGTAAGTAATGAATGGTAAGCAATGAATGGTAAGCAATGAATGGTAAGCAATGAATCAAATATCACTTCTAATTAATGGGAACTCCTTAATACTTACTATTAAAGAACTATTTTTCCTAATGATTTTTCAGAAAATTTTTTCGAGTACTGAGAGTTACGAGAGACGGGAGACTTGACGGTTAACTCAATATGTACTCATTTTTTGTTCACCATTACAGTAGATAACAAAAGAAATTAGACATTTTTACTTGAATTTGAAAAGAAGCTTTTTGTATGAGGAGTTCCCTATGGGTATTTTATGAAACTATATATCTATTGGGTCATAAAGACGTAACGAGTGTAATCAATGCTCAACATGTGGTAATTAATGGACGATCAATGAATGGTAAGCAATGAATGGTAAGTAATAATGAATGGTAAATGAATGGTAAGCAATGAATGGTAAGCAATGAATGGAAGCATGAATCAAATATCACTTCTAATTAATGGGAACTCCTTAATACTTACTATTAAAGAACTCTTTTTCCTAATAATTTTTCAGAAAATTATTTCGAGTACTGAGAGTTACGAGAGACAGGAGACTTGACGGTTAACTCAATATGTACTCATTTTTTGTTCACCATTACAGTAGATAACGAAAGAAATTAGACATTTTTACTTGAATTTGAAAAGCAGCTTTTTGTATGAGGAGTTCCCTATGGGTAATTTTATGAAACTATATATCTATTGGGTCATAAAGACGTAACGAGTGTAATCAATGCTCAACATGTGGTAATTAATGGACGATCAATGAATGGTAAGCAATGAATGGTAAGTAATGAATGGTAAGCAATGAATGGTAAAGCAATGAATGGTAAGCAATGAATCAAATATCACTTCTAATTAATGGGAACTCCTTAATACTTACTATTAAAGAACTCTTTTTTCCTAATATTTTTCAGAAAATTTTTCGAGTACTGAGAGTTGAGAGAAGAGGAGACTTGACGGTTAACTCAATATGTACTCATTTTTTGTTCACCATTACAGTAGATAACGAAAGAAATTAGACATTTTACTTGAATTTGAAAAGCAGCTTTGGTATGAGGAGTTCCCTATGGATAATTTTATGAAACTATATATCTTTTGGGTCATAAAGACATAACGAGTGTAATCAATGCTCAACATGTGGTAATTAATGGATGATCAATGAATGGTAAACAATGAATCAAAAATCACTTCTAATTAATGGGAGCTCCTTAATACTTACTATTCAAGAACTTTTTTCCTAATGATTTTTTAGACATTTTTTTCGAGTACTGATAGTTGCGAGAGAGAGGAGACTTGACGGTTAACTCAATATGTACTCATTTTTTGTTCACCATTACAGTAGATAACGAAAGAAATTGGACATTTTTACTTGAATTTGAAAAGCAGCTTTTTGTATGAGGAGTTCCCTATAGGTAGTTTTATGAAACTATATATCTATTGGGTCATAAAGACGTAACGAGTGTAATCAATGCTCAACATGTGGTAATTAATGGACGATCAATGAATGGTAAGCAATGAATGGTAAGTAATGAATGGTAAGCAATGAATGGTAAGCAATGAATGGTAAGCAATGAATCAAATATCACTTCTAATTAATGGGAGCTCCTTAATACTTACTATTAAAGAACTCTTTTTCCTAATAATTTTTCAGAAAATTTTTTCGAGTACTGAGAATTACCAGAGACAGGAGACTTGACGGTTAACTCAATATGTTCTAATTTTTTGTTCACCATTACAGTAGATAACGAAAGAAATTAGACATTTTTACTTGAATTGAAAAGCATCTTTTTGTATGAGGAGTTCCCTATGGGTAATTTTATGAAACTATATATCTATTGGGTCATAAAGACGTAACGAGTGTAATCAATGCTCAACATGTGGTAATTAATGGACGATCAATGAATGGTAAGCAATGAATGGTAAGCGATGAATGGTAAGCAATGAATCAAATATCACTTCTAATTAATGGGAACTCCTTAATACTTACTATTAAAGAACTATTTTTCCTAATGATTTTTCAGAAATTTTTTTCGAGTACTGAGAGTTACGAGAGACAGGAGACTTGACGGTTAACTCAATATGTACTCATTTTTTGTTCACCATTACAGTAGATAACGAAAGAAATTGAACATTTTTACTTGAATTTGAAAAGCAGCTTTTTGTATGAGGAGTTCCCTATGGATAATTTTATGAAACTATATATCTATTGGGTCATAAAGACATAACCATGTAATCAATGCTCAACATGTGGTAATTAATGGATGATCAATGAATGGTAAACAATGAATCAAAAATCACTTCTAATTAATGGGAGCTCCTTAATACTTACTATTAAAGAACTTTTTTCCTAATGATTTTTCAGAAAATACTTTCGAGTACTGAGGGTTACGAGAGACGGGAAACTTGACGGTTAACTCAATATGTACTCATTTTTTGTTCACCATTACAGTAGATAACGAAAGAAATTGGATAATTTTACTTGAATTTGAAAAGCAGCTTTTTGTATGAGGAGTTCCCTATGGATCATTTTATGAAACTGTATATCTATTGGGTCACAAAGACGTAACGAGTGTAATCAATGCTCAACATGTGGTAATTAATGGACGATCAATGAATGGTAAGTAATGAATGGTAAGTAATGAATGGTAAGGAATGAATCAAATATCACTTCTAATTAATGGGAGCTCCTTAATACTTATTATTGAAGATCTTTTTTCTTAATGATTTTTTAGACATTTTTTTCGAGTACTGAGAGTTACGAGAGACAGGAGACTTGACGGTTAACTCAATATGTACTCATTTTTTGTTCACCATTACAGTAGATAACGAAAGAAATCGGACATTTTTACTTGAATTTGAAAAGCAGCTTTTTGTATGAGGAGTTCCCTATAGGTAGTTTTATGAAACTATATATCTATTGGGTCATAAAGACGTAACGAGTGTAATCAATGCTCAACATGTGGTAATTAATGGACGATCAATGAATGGTAAGCAATGAATGGTAGATAAGTAATGAATGGTAAGCAATGAATGGTAAGCAATGAATCAAATATCACTTCTAATTATTGGGAGCTCCTTAATTCTTACTATTAAAGAACTCTTTTTCCTAATAATTTTTCAGAAAATTTTTTCGAGTACTGAGAGTTACCAGAGACAGGAGACTTGACGGTTAACTCAATATGTACTCATTTTTTGTTCACCATTACAGTAGATAACGAAAGAAATTAGACATTTTTACTTGAATTTGAAAATCAGCTTTTTGTATGAGGAGTTCCCTATGGATAATTTTATGAAATTATTATCTTTTGGGTCATAAAGACATAACGAGTGTAATCAATGCTCAACATGTGGTAATTAATGGATGATCAATGAATGGTAAACAATGAATCAAAAATCACTTCTAATTAATGGGAGCTCCTTAATACTTACTATTCAAGAACTTTTTTCCTAATGATTTTTCAGAAAATACTTTCGAGTACTGAGGGTTACGAGAGACGGGAAACTTGACGGTTAACTCAATATGTACTCATTTTTTGTTCACCATTACAGTAGATAACGAAAAAAATTGGACATTTTTACTTGAATTTGAAAAGCAGCTTTTTGTATGAAGAGTTCCCTATGTGTAATTTTATGAAACTATATATCTATTGGGTCACAAAGACGTAACGAGTGTAATCAATGCTCAACATGTGGTAATTAATGGACGATCAATGAATGGTAAGTAATGAATGGTAAGTAATGAATGGTAAGGAATGAATCAAATATCACTTCTAATTAATGGGAGCTCCTTAATACTTATTATTAAAGATCTTTTTTCCTAATGATTTTTTAGACATTTTTTTCGAGTACTGAGAGTTACGAGAGACAGGAGACTTGACGGTTAACTCAATATGTACTCATTTTTTGTTCACCATTACAGTAGATAACAAAAGAAATTGGACATTTTTACTTGAATTTGAAAAGCAGCTTTTTGTATGAGGAGTTCCCTATAGGTAGTTTTATGAAACTATATATCTATTGGGTCATAAAGACGTAACGAGTGTAATCAATGCTCAACATGTGGTAATTAATGGACGATCAATGAATGGTAAGCAATGAATGGTAAGTAATGAATGGTAAGCAATGAATGGTAAGCAATGAATGGTAAGCAATGAATCAAATATCACTTCTAATTAATGGGAGCTCCTTAATACTTACTATTAAAGAACTCTTTTTCCTAATAATTTTTCAGAAAATTTTTTCGAGTACTGAGAATTACCAGAGACAGGAGACTTGACGGTTAACTCAATATGTTCTAATTTTTTGTTCACCATTACAGTAGATAACGAAAGAAATTAGACATTTTTACTTGAATTTGAAAAGCATCTTTTTGTATGAGGAGTTCCCTATGGGTAATTTTATGAAACTATATATCTATTGGGTCATAAAGACGTAACGAGTGTAATCAATGCTCAACATGTGGTAATTAATGGACGATCAATGAATGGTAAGCAATGAATGGTAAGCGATGAATGGTAAGCAATGAATCAAATATCACTTCTAATTAATGGGAACTCCTTAATACTTACTATTAAAGAACTATTTTTCCTAATGATTTTTCAGAAAATTTTTTCGAGTACTGAGAGTTACGAGAGACAGGAGACTTGACGGTTAACTCAATATGTACTCATTTTTTGTTCACCATTACAGTAGATAACGAAAGAAATTGGACATTTTTACTTGAATTTGAAAAGCAGCTTTTTGTATGAGGAGTTCCCTATGGATAATTTTATGAAACTATATATCTATTGGGTCATAAAGACATAACCAGTGTAATCAATGCTCAACATGTGGTAATTAATGGATGATCAATGAATGGTAAACAATGAATCAAAAATCACTTCTAATTAATGGGAGCTCCTTAATACTTACTATTAAAGAACTTTTTTCCTAATGATTTTTCAGAAAATACTTTCGATTACTGAGGGTTACGAGAGACGGGAAACTTGACGGTTAACTCAATATGTACTCATTTTTTGTTCACCATTACAGTAGATAACGAAAGAAATTGGATAATTTTACTTGAATTTGAAAAGCAGCTTTTTGTATGAGGAGTTCCCTATGGATCATTTTATGAAACTGTATATCTATTGGGTCACAAAGACGTAACGAGTGTAATCAATGCTCAACATGTGGTAATTAATGGACGATCAATGAATGGTAAGTAATGAATGGTAAGTAATGAATGGTAAGGAATGAATCAAATATCACTTCTAATTAATGGGAGCTCCTTAATACTTATTATTGAAGATCTTTTTTCCTAATGATTTTTTAGACATTTTTTTCGAGTACTGAGAGTTACGAGAGACAGGAGACTTGACGGTTAACTCAATATGTACTCATTTTTTGTTCACCATTACAGTAGATAACGAAAGAAATCGGACATTTTTACTTGAATTTGAAAAGCAGCTTTTTGTATGAGGAGTTCCCTATAGGTAGTTTTATGAAACTATATATCTATTGGGTCATAAAGACGTAACGAGTGTAATCAATGCTCAACATGTGGTAATTAATGGACGATCAATGAATGGTAAGCAATGGATGGTAGATAAGTAATGAATTGTAAGCAATGAATGGTAAGCAATGAATCAAATATCACTTCTAATTATTGGGAGCTCCTTAATTCTTACTATTAAAGAACTCTTTTTCCTAATAATTTTTCAGAAAATTTTTTCGAGTACTGAGAGTTACCAGAGACAGGAGACTTGACGGTTAACTCAATATGTACTCATTTTTTGTTCACCATTACAGTAGATAACGAAAGAAATTAGACATTTTTACTTGAATTTGAAAATCAGCTTTTTGTATGAGGAGTTCCCTATGGATAATTTTATGAAATTATTATCTTTTGGGTCATAAAGACATAACGAGTGTAATCAATGCTCAACATGTGGTAATTAATGGATGATCAATGAATGGTAAACAATGAATCAAAAATCACTTCTAATTAATGGGAGCTCCTTAATACTTACTATTCAAGAAATTTTTTCCTAATGATTTTTCAGAAAATACTTTCGAGTACTGAGGGTTACGAGAGACGAGAAACTTGACGGTTAACTCAATATGTACTCATTTTTTGTTCACCATTACAGTAGATAACGAAAGAAATTGGACATTTTTACTTGAATTTGAAAAGCAGCTTTTTGTATGAGGAGTTCCCTATAGGTAGTTTTATGAAACTATATATCTATTGGGTCATAAAGACGTAACGAGTGTAATCAATGCTCAACATGTGGTAATTAATGGACGATCAATGAATGGTAAGCAATGAATGGTAGATAAGTAATGAATGGTAAACAATGAATGGTAAGCAATGAATGGTAAGCAATGAATCAAATATCACTTCTAATTATTGGGAGCTCCTTAATACTTACTATTAAAGAACTCTTTTTCCTAATAATTTTTCAGAAAATTTTTTCGAGTACTGAGAGTTACCAGAGACAGGAGACTTGACGGTTATTTCAATATGTACTCATTTTTTGTTCACCATTACAGTAGATAACGAAAGAAATTAGACATTTTTACTTGAATTTGAAAAGCAGCTTTTTGTATGAGGAGTTCCCTATGGATCATTTTATGAAACTATATATCTATTGGGTCAGAAAGACGTAACGAGTGTGATCAATACTCAACATGTGGTAATTAATGGACGATCAATGAATGGTAAACAATGAATGGTAAGTAATGAATGGTAAGTAATGAATGGTAAGCAATGAATCAAATATCACTTCTAATCAATGGGAACTCCTTAATATTTACTATTAAAGAAGTCTTTTTCCTAATGATTTTTCAGAAAAAATTTTTCGAGTACTGAGAGTTACAAGAGAAAGGAGACTTGACAGTTAATTCAATATGTACTCATTTTTTGTTCACCATTACAGTAGATAACGAAAGAACTTGGACATTTTTACTTGAATTTGAAAAGCAGCTTTTTGTATGAGGAGTTCCCTATGGGTAATTTTATGAAACTGTATATCTATTGGGTCATAAAGAAGTAAAGAGTGTAATCAATGCTCAACATGTGGTAATTAATGGACGATCAATGAATGGTAAGCAATGAATGGTAAGTAATGAATGGTAAGCAATGAATGGAAAATAATGAATGGTAAGCAATGAATGGTAAGCAAAGAATCAAATATCACTTCTAATTAATGGGAACTCCTTAATACTTACTATTAAAGAACTTTTTTCCTAATGATTTTTTAGAAATTTTTTTCGAGTACTGAGAGTTACGAGAGACAGGAGACTTGACGGTTAACTCAATATGTACTCATTTTTTGTTCACCATTACAGTAGATAACGAAAGAAATTGGACATTTTTACTTGAATTTGAAAAGCAGCTTTTTGTATGAGGAGTTCCCTATAGGTAATTTTATGAAACTATATATCTATTGGGTCATAAAGACGTAATGAGTGTAATCAATGCTCAACATGTGGTAATTAATGGACGACCAATGAATGGTAAGCAATGAATGGTAAGTAACGAACGGTAAGCAATGAATGGTAAGTAATGAACGGTAAGCAATGAACGGTAAGCAATGAATGGTAAGCAATGAATGGTAAGCAATGAATCAAATATCACTTCTAATCAATGCGAGCTCCTTAATACTTACTATTAAAGAACTCTTTTTCCTAATAATTTTTCAGAAAATTTTTTCGAGTACTGAGAGTTACGAGAGACAGTAGACTTGACGGTTAACTCAATATGTACTCATTTTTTGTTCACCATTACAGTAGATAACGAAAGAAATTAGACATTTGTACTTGAATTTGAAAAGCAGCTTTTTGTATGAGGAGTTCCCTTTGGATAATTTTATGAAACTATATATCTATTGGGTCATAAAGACATAACGAGTGTAATCAATGCTCAACATGTGGTAATTAATGTACGATCAATGAATGGTAAACAATGAATGGTAAACAATGAATGGTAAGTAATGAATGGTAAGCAATGAATGGTAAGCAATGAATGGTAAGCAATGAATCAAATATCACTTCTAATTAATGGGAACTCCTTAATACTTACTATTAAAGAACTCTTTTTCTTAATAATTTTTCAGAAAATTTTTTCGAGTACTGAGAGTTACGAGAAACAGGAGACTTGACGGTTAACTCAATATGTACTCATTTTTTTTTCACCATTACAGTAGATAACGAAAGAAATTAGACATTTTTACTTGAATTTGAAAAGCAGCTTTTTGTATGAGGAGTTCCCTATGGATAATTTTATGAAACTATATATCTATTGGGTCACAAAGACGTAATGAGTGTAATCAATGCTCAACATGTGGTAATTAATGGACGATCAATTAATGGTAAACAATGAATGGTAAGTAATGAATGGTAAGTAATGAATGGTAAGCAATGAATCAAATATCACTTCTAATTAATGGGAACTCCTTAATACTTCCTATTAAAGAACTCTTTTTCCTAATGATTTTTCAGAAAATTTTTTCGAGTACTGAGAGTTACGAGAAACAGGAGACTTGACGGTTAACTCAATATGTACTCATTTTTTTTTTCACCATTACAGTAGATAACGAAAGAAATTAGACATTTTTACTTGAATTTGAAAAGCAGCTTTTGGTATGAGGAGTTCCCTATGGATAATTTTATGAAACTATATATCTATTGGGTCATAAAGACATAACGAGAGTAATCAATGCTCAACATGTGGTAATTAATGGATGATCAATGAATGGTAAGTAATGAATCAAAAATCACTTCTAATTAATGGGAGCTCCTTAATACTTACTATTCAAGAACTTTTTTCCTAATGATTTTTTAGAAAATTCTTTCAAGTACTGAGGGTTACGAGAGACGGGAAACTTGACGGTTAACTCAATATGTACACATTTTTTGTTCACCATTACCATAGATAACGAAAGAAATTAGATACTTTTTCTTGAATTTGAAAAGCAGCTTTTTGTATGAGGAGTTCCCTATGGATAATTTTATGAAACTATATATCTATTGGGTCACAAAGACGTAATGAGTGTAATCAATGCTCAACATGTGGTAATTAATGGACGATCAATGAATGGTAAACAATGAATGGTAAGTAATGAATGGTAAGTAATGAATGGTAAGCAATGAATCAAATATCACTTCTAATTAATGGGAACTCCTTAATACTTCCTATTAAAGAACTTTTTTTCCTAATGATTTTTCAGAAACATTTTTCGAGTACTGAGAGTTACGAGAGACAGGAGACTTGACGGTTAACTCAATATGTACTCATTTTTTGTTCACCATTACAGTAGATAACGAAAGAAATTGGACATTTTTACTTGAATTTGAAAGGCAGATTTTTGTATGAGGAGTTTCTTATGGGTATTTTTATGAAACTATATATATATTGGTTCATAAAGACGTAACAAGTGTAATCAATGCTCAACATGTGGTAATTAATGGATGATCAATGCATGGTAAGTAATGAATCAAAAATCACTTCTAATTAATGGGAGCTCATTAATACTTACTATAAAGGAACATTTTTTCTTAATGTTATTTGAGAAATGTACTGGTTTAAATAACAATTTTTGTAGAAAAAAGAATGCAATTTGACTGCTAGCAAGAGTTTAATATAAAGAACTTTTGAAAGAAAAGATGACTCAGTCACCAGTCGTTGCCAAAATTTGGTCCACGGTCCACTCCACGGTCCACCATTTTCAACACTGAAGATTGTGGACGCATTTACTAAAAAATATTTCAAAAAAAAAACCCATCGAAATGCATACTTAGTTTGTCCACGAAAATAACAAAGCTCTCCTTTGTACGGCTTTTATAATCACTTGTTTTCCAAACTTCTCCTACTTACTGCTACAGGGTAGCAAATATTACGGACACCTTAATAATTGGCCGGAACGCCGATGTCAGACACAAACAAACACAAAGAACAAAAATCGAGATTCATTTCCAATATTCTGCGTGAATCTATGAATGCCTCCTCACTCGCTTCGCTCGTTGCGGTGGCAATGACAGTAGATAACCAAAGAAACTAGATTTGTTTTTCCGACTCATTTTCAATGAAGAATTCCCAATGGGTGAGATCATTTTCTGAAATAATGGAACAATTCACTTCTTTTTTAGACTTTTTGTACATTCATTCGTTATACTGGTTATTTGAAATATCATAAATGTCATATATAGTTGGGTACATCAATATTTACTACTTTTTAGTATAATTCAATTTTGTATCAGTATATTTTCGGATGGAACTTTTTGTTCGATGCCAGGTTTCCTCCACAAGTTCTTTCCCTGTTTTGAAATTTGGAAAGAACATCTCAGTTTTAATAGGAGAATGGAGGTTTTTGTCCGAGCATCGGGATTGGTCATTTAAAAGGCCAATCTTCATCCGTAGGGTATCGAGCTTAATAGTTTTTTTAAATTTTATATTGTAGTTATTTTCGAAAATTTATCTATTTAGCAATCACCGTTTTTGAAAGGAAAAGATGACCAATAACTTTGAAGTTTATCACTTACAAAGAATATCTTTTTACACCAATATTTAAAGTCACTCCTTACATTACAACCATCATGGAACCACTAAATGTTGACATAC
>NW_027104421.1:888548-918290 GCF_902728285.1 Clytia hemisphaerica | reverse complement strand
TAATTTTATATTCTAATAGTCTTCACTAGTGCACACTCATGTCACGTAATGATAAAACTAAAAATATTAATTAACCTGAGTGCCTTAGGTCCTGATTTCAATCAAATTTAACATGTTTCAAAATAATGGCAATTTCGAGAAAGTCTAGATCAGTATTGGAAGTATAATTTGCAATTACAGGAACAAAAATGCCATTCTTAGGTTTAGTTGCCAGATTCTTTAATCGTTATATTTCAAGTATTCTTAATGTGTTGGCCAATATCATCAAAGATATTTTTATTGAGTAAAATCAGCGTAAACGAATATTTAAAATTCCGAAAAATTAGATAGGTCTACAAAAATCTGAATAGCTCATCTTTTAGTCTCGTATAGAACGGTCCAAAACTAGTGGGGGATGAAATTCATTTTAAATACAAATTTTGTAATCACTTTCTAAGTTTTATTCAATTTAAAAAGCTTAAACATCTACATGCACGCATCGCATATCATTACAAGTAGAGAATTTATTATAAAAATCGAGAAAAACAATTAGCTATGAAAAGTTAAATAGTATATAACTCAGACGAGGCACTCAAAATCTATTAACACAAAGTATTGACTAACACGCACTGCCGAGCCCACAGATATCTAAGCCCGAAGGGCTAGATTTGCAACTTTAAGCTTTCTCCAGCAAAAAAAAGTGAAGCAAAAATTTTACTCTTTAAATTTCGTGCCGATGGATAGGATCTAGCATTTTAATTGTTTTCGGAGCGCGAGATCAAAAAACGTAGGCGGCAAACGCTATTTCACATCTCTCAAACCGGTGAAATTGCATATTTTAGTCACGTGACTCTGGTAGGAAATCCTTCCAAAGATGAGCTTCACTTTTTGAACAAAGCTGCAAATCTAGCCCTTCGGGCTTTACAGATATCTGTGTCCGAGCCCTTTTACCTTACCTTACCTTACCTTACCGGATCGGGCGGGTTGCCCGGGCTAATGAAACTCGATCCTTCCAGCCGTCTCTATCCATCATAGCTGTCTTGAGGTTTTCTGGGAGCAAGTCAGTGTCGCGGGAGATAACGTCCAGATATGTGATTTTTGGATGTCCAACAGAACGACGACCATGTCTTGGGTTCCAAAGAATCAGCTCGCTGACCAGCTCATCTTCGCTTCGGAAACAGTGGCCTGCAAAACGCAATCGTCTTTCACGGATTGATGTGGAAATTGTAGGTATATTCCCGTATAGCTGTTCTCGTCGGGTGTTGTTGCCATGAGATGTTTAGAACTACACGCAGCATCCGTGTGTACGTCCCATCGAGCCCTTTTAGAAATCAAAAAATGTTACCTCTTGGAATTTCATCGTAAGGCTAGCTTTAAATAGATCTTGTTGCTTCAATAATGCCTTTAAATTTTACACCAGTCGAAGAAGAAAATGCAATAAAAGAGCTAACAAAGGTTTCTGTGTAAAAGGTTCTGGTCCTTTGAAGTTAAGTACTGCCTATTTAAAGTAGTCGGCAGTGAACGTGTTAATAGTTGACTTATCTATCAAGTGCACGTTTTCTATAAGAACATCTGAAATTTTTGAAGCTTCGAATGTTCTTAACTTTTTGAGTTTAAAACCTGAAAACGTCCTTAGTATCTTCTTTTTTGACCATTTAGTGAGTACTTTTTGTGTGTTCGGGTGTTTTTTAGAACCCGCAAAGCCTTAAAATGTTCTTAACTTGCTCTTAATATTTTGGGCAATCTTATAAAGATTGTTCTCATAAAAAACCTTGCATAATTCATTATTTAGTTCGGCTAGCAACTTTAACTGAATTTCAATTTAGCCTTTGAATCACCTTTGGACAAAAAAATCCAGGAAAGATTGGGCCGCTCTATTTTAAATCCATACAGGGGCTGGACGAACATTTCCAGAGGGTCATCCAAGAAAGATTTCCAGAGGGTATTTTTATATTCTTCCAAGGGGGTAAAAAGCTATTTCCAGGGGTAAATGGCTGATCTACAATTGTCCACATTCACTTTAAGATATGAAAAGATTTTTTCCAAGAGTATTTTTACGAATTTTGCCATTTTCCAGGGGGGGAGGGGCGGCATCTAAACATTTTGAAGAATTTTCTTGACTTGAAAAGGTTCGTCCAACCCCTGTATGGATTTTTAATGGAACAATCCATTACTATATCATTATATTCAATTCGTGAAAGGAACCTGATGAATCGGTGTAATGATAACGGTACACCCAATAGGTCGGGCTTTATAATCTCTTTGATTAAACTAAACACGGCTAAAATCGAATAAAATCGCAATACCTTTAAATCTTTAAATACCCATGAGTTCTGAAATACTGATCAAAGTTACTTCTAATTTTTACAGGAATTAGAGATATCAATAATTAAACTCAGAAAACTCAAAGTCTATATCAATCAGATGAAATGTCATAGAGGTTGCGTTGACCCCTGGTAATATAAAACTAAAACACCTCTTCTCACAGACCCATTTGGACCCCTTCCCTCTAGAAAAATTGCCCAAAATATCGTCCCCGGTGGAAAATTATACTCCTATTTTTGTCCCACTGAAAATAATCAAATAAACCAATCCTCACTGAAAAATATATTGTGCTATTTTCCCCATATCCACTGGATTTTCTGACTTTAAAACAAAAGAATTTAAACCCCCTTACATAAAAAATATGTGAATATCAAACCCCATCGAGTTTCAGTCCTTTATTTTTATCCCTACTGTCCGAAAAAATCCTACCGGGTCTGTGAGAAGTTGGTTTACTAAAAAAGCCTGGTATAAACATAGTTAACGAGTCATAAATTTAAAAAAAATGTGGATAGCAAAACTCGATCATCCATCATTTAAACAGAATCACAATCTCTGTACCTCCTCTACATTTCGTTCATTGTCCAATGTGTTTACAGTTCCCGAGAAATGAATGATATCAAAGACGTCTTCAAAATCGAAGCAAAATTAAATCACTCCATTACAGGTATTTTGATATTCACATCGTCCAAGATTTCTGCTACTGTGGGTACTGTCTGGTTGGCTTTTCCTCCAAACCACTTAGATCTGAAAGTAAAGGTCATATAAAGTTGAAACAAGAATAATGAATGGGAAGCAACCTCATCCCCGTTTATCCCAGGCTTTATTTACGTTACTACTGATTGACGCCAGAGAATAACCTAGATAATACGCAGAGACGAGGTTGGAATGGAAAGTCAAAATGCTTAAAATAATGAAAGAAGTGGGAAAGATTTTATATGCAGTAAAATCTCACTATCTCATTGAAAGTCAAATTAGTCAAATGGGTAAATCCCGGGTGGGGGGAGGGTACTTAGGCAAAAGAAGGGTACGGGTATGTGCCGTCCTTAAGGATCCGTTTTTTGGATCTTCAAAATCCCATAAAGGGTCATAAAAATACCAAAAATCGAGTTCCAGTTCCCCTAAGGCCTAAAAGGGTTAAAAATAGCCCAAGTTCATTTTCGAATTTTAAGTAAGATAGTCCCAAGAAGGGTCATAAAATTCAAGAAAGTTTGGGTTTTTCCTCGATTAATTCCCTCTAAGGGTCCGTTTCGAAGTTTGGATCCCTCTAAGGGCCCGGCCGCCAAAAGTCAAAAAAAATGCCCGTCATCACAGAAACCTTAGTACCCCCCCCCTTGAGGGAATGTTATTGCAAATTAGAGCAAAATGCCCTTTCATTTCTAAATATTTTTATGCTCTTGCGTGGCACTGGTAAAAATTATGGCAAACTCTTTAGGAATAAGAAAAATATATAAACAAATATAATACCTGAAGAAGTCAACGTGTAGGGTCTCGTTTGATGGGTTGCTTTTAGCGTCAACAATACCCATAACCAATCTATAAATTAGCGGAAAAGTAATCAGCAGAAAAATACCGTACACATTTAGTTAAATATATTTATGCACCATTATCAAGCTTGGTAACATTCAAATTCGGAATCAGCACCCTCAAATTGAGTAAGAAAAGTATCAAAAAATTGTTCACAGACATTTTGAATTTTTACTTTATTTTTGGAACTTTAGCAATCTGCTGGTCATGGTCTAAATCATTCGAATCAATCCATATACACCCCTGTATCTATGACCCGATAAGATCTTCCCGGTGGATAACAAAGTGAACAAATTGCCAAAAGTGTTAATGAGGGAACCCAGTCAAAATTAGTCAAATTTTCGAGCCAAAGCAGAACTTGATGAATATAAATGGTCAGAACCCGGTCATAAATTTCATCCTGTACAATCCTGGCCATAATATTTGAGACAAAAGGGAAATTCCCACGAAATTTTATAACCACAAGTATTTTGGAAGCGCTCTAAATTAGGTTAGACGAATAGTATTTTAACTCTGAGTTTTAACATTAGACTTAAGTCTTAAGACCTTAGAATCTGAGGATCCCAAAGTCCCAGAATGGTCCAACAGGGCTCAGAATATAGCCTGGAAGACAATTAACCCCACCCAAATCGAAATACTCGAATAAATTTATCAATTAGCCCAAAAACGACGTTCTCGCCCGAATTCCAAATTTTGAAAAACGAGGAAATAAGCTAAATTCTCAATATATTTTGGCCAGGATTGTAGGTCAACTCAAACAAAAATTTTATTTTTTTCGCGGTAATACGCGTATTT
The DNA here is from genome assembly GCF_902728285.1 of Clytia hemisphaerica. Classification (NCBI taxonomy): domain Eukaryota; kingdom Metazoa; phylum Cnidaria; class Hydrozoa; order Leptothecata; family Clytiidae; genus Clytia; species Clytia hemisphaerica. The sequence continues at coordinate 913,667 of NW_027104421.1, read as the reverse complement.
TTTCCATAACCCATAACAAAGTTATCAAAACTAGCGTTTTAAAATACCCAACTGGGTCATTGAGACGAAGTGTGTATTTTGTTAGAAACCATGAGTTTTCTAGCCAATCCAGGCTCTGCTTTAGTTCTAATAGTTGTTATCATTTTTGAGCCTCACAGTTCTTATTAGACCATTATTTTATAAAATGACTGCAAGAAAAACACTATAATTGAGAAATTTCTAACCGTGTTTATGTTAACAAAGTTTCATTTACAACAGTCCGTTGGTGCGATGCATTGGGATCATAGTTCGTTAAAAGAGAGTTTTCTTCAGAATGTCGAAGCAAATGAAGTTTAACTGAGCTCGATGTATGGATAACCTCTTTTCTTCATTGATATTGTGTTAACTCGATCTTATGTCAATCGTAGTTTTCCTCGATTTCTTTACTCGATTATATTTGGTAAGTGTGTAAGTATTTTTGTTCGATTTTACTCGATTTTCTCGATTTTATTCGCAATTTTACTACTTTCGACTTTCACATGCGATTGACGGTTAAGTTTCACATAAAGATCAATGGAGGCTGTTAAAAGAGAGTTGTTTTCAGAATGTCGAAGCAAATGAAGTTTAACTGAGCTCGATGTATGGATAACCTCTTTTCTTCATTGATATTGTGTTAACTCGATCTTATGTCAATCGTAGTTTTCTTCGATTTCTTTACTCGATTATATTTGGTAAGTGTGTAAGTATTTTTGTTCGATTTTACTCGATTTTCTCGATTTTATTCGCAATTTTACTACTTTCGACTTTCACATGCGATTGACGGCTAAGTTTCACATAAAGATCAATGGAGGCTGTTAAAAGAGAGTTGTTTTCAGAATGTCGAAGCAAATGAAGTTTAACTGGGCTCGATGTATGGATAACCTCTTTTCTTCATTGATATTGTGTTAACTCGATCTTATGTCAATCGTAGTTTTCTTCGATTTCTTTACTCGATTATATTTGGTAAGTGTGTAAGTATTTTTGTTCGATTTTACTCGATTTTCTCGATTTTATTCGCAATTTTACTACTTTCGACTTTCACATGCGATTGACGGCTAAGTTTCACATAAAGATCAATGGAGGCTGTTAAAAGAGAGTTGTTTTCAGAATGTCGAAGCAAATGAAGTTTAACTGAGCTCGATGTATGGATGACCTCTTTTCTTCATTGATTGGTCAAGTAACAACCGAGCTTGTATTTGTTAACCGTTTCCTTCAGCCTCGATTGATTCTTAGCGCTTTATCCAGGAAAAATAGCAAAATAAAGCGAAAAAAACAAGCGAAAAGGGATAAAAAATTGTTATAATTTCTGACGTCAGAAACAAAAAATGAAAGAAATGACGTCAACGCATTGTTCATTTTCCTTTGAAAAAGTGACGGCACAATGAATTTTCCTAACGACGGGTAACTCTGGCCAGTGTAGGCCCGTCGTCATGCGAAAAGAACCAATTGCATTGCGCAAAAAGCCGTGTAGCCCGCTTCGAGTAACCGGTTAATAATCCATGATGGCGGTATTCTTAGTACATTCTTGGTTATTATTCTTGATTATTTTGGCCAATCTCATTATGAATATTCTTATCAGAGTATAATCTTATAAGAAGCGTCTAAAAACTTTGTCTATGAAAATTCCCCAGTGGATCTTTAAATGATTATTTTATCCTCGGTGAATTTCAAATAAGCCACCGGGTCACTGAGACAGGTGTGTAATCTCTGCCCTCCATAAAGCAAACTTTGACCGAAAATATTTCAAAAATCATAAAACAAACAAATTATCATGGTTCAGTTATTTTTCTCCAAATCCGCAGTGCATTTTATGTTTTGTGATGTCTTGATTAATTCCCGTTTCGACAAAGAAAAAAATAGCTCAAATAATCTATCAAACAGCCTAACATTTCGTCTGTGAAAATCCACTATTGCAAACAAAAAAGTTCAGACACCAACATATCCCTTTTCTTGCAAAAACCATATATGTCAATATTCACTTTCTTCCCAATTTAATCAACTTTTCAACCTCCAAAAAATTTTTTTGCAAAAGCCTTGAGAATGACGCATTTTTTTGAAAACACAATGACCAAATAACAAAATAATTACGCTTTATATAGTTTTTTATTGATGTTTCATGAGTTGATTAGGAGCATAGATTTATAAAGCCCGAAGGGCGAGATAGCATACTTTTGATGAAAAGTGTGACGTGGTTAGGTAGGAACTCCTACCTAGGTCATTGTAATGTGACGACTACAATAGAATTTCAGCGCTTGACCAATCAGAAGCTTCGCGGATTTTCAAAAACAATAGCAACAATATTTTTTCCGATATTCACTTTTTCTTGCCTGCGATGGCTTAAATAAAGCAGGACATTTAGTCCTTCGGGCTTTATAAATCTATGATTAGGAGATGCATTTTTTGCTTGTCTGTCTGGGTTTCTGCAGTTTTGAGGTTCTATCAACAGGGGTTCACTCACAGACAGTATCAAACAAACTGTATCAGACTTTTCTAGGTGCACAAGACTTAAATTTTAATTCTAACTTTTCAAAATTTTAAAACATTGATGAGGTATTTTCAATTATTCATAGATTTTGACTCTGCATACTCAGGCTAGGCTTTTTTTCTCCAAAAATCCAGCTTAATAAAATTTAAGACACATTGTATTTTTGTGCAAAAATCTGAAAAAAATTAGACTCTATCAGACTTTCATGTCATGTTAAGCATCTTTTTGCAAGAGAAAAGCTAGGATGCAACTAATTCTCAAATTCATTTTCCTTGTCCGCCCCAATGTTTGATTCCTCTTTATTACAAAGATTAACTACATATGGTTAAAACGACAAAATTACGCACCTTGATTTTCACCCCTTCCAAATAAAAAAACAGTCCGAAGTGAAGACTCTCCTAAAATTTAAAGTTTGTTTAAAACATGGTTAATTGAAATGAATCCGAAAATACAGAAGAAGAATTTTTTGCACATTAAAACATGGAAAGTATTTTCCTCCAACCTTTTCCCGTTCAAAGTTGTTTGGAGGGGAGAGGAAAAATTGCCATGAAATGGAGTTTAATCGCCGTTGCGGGCCTCGTTTTCAAATGAAAGGATTTATATGGATACCTATTAGACCGTTAACAATTTAAAAACTAGGTTTTGATAATCAAAATTTCTGACGTCAATCAGTAATGGAATGAGGGGATTGACTCGGAAAAAGTTAACTACTAGTCTGTAATGATATGAAAAAAATATATACCTGCTTTATCTAACCACCAATACTGTTGTAATCTTTACCATAGAACGATTGAGCTTCATTACATTTATGCAAGCCATTTATCGAGTATACTGCTAACTCTTTGAGTATAGTGTTCACACTGCCACCAGCATACCGAAAGACAGGGAATATTCCTTTGCTCTGTCATTTCTTTGCTGTTGATTTTTTTTGCCTGTATAATTTTAACCATTTTTTCTGAAAATAAATATAATAAAAAGAAAATAAGTGATGGTTTCAAGCTTACTTTGAGGCAAGCTCTCTTTCTTTTATAGGAACAATATGAGGCTCAAAGCGTCCTGGGTTTGCTAAATCTTAAAGGTTTTATATTTTTTGTTGTGGATTCCTTCAATGGTCCTGAGCAAAACTTCTAAAAAGCTCTTTTCCAAAGTCGAGTTATTAAGTTCTTAGTTTTTGACTGAATTTAAAATTGGCAGATCAAAAATTATGAACGACTTCATTTAACATTTATACTCATAATTTGATAAGGACAACCCAAACCCCAGCAAAAGAGTATAACACATTATATTGAAGAAAAGTCAAAAAAATCTTTAAACCCATGATAAAGCGATCAAACTCTACGGTCCGAATCGGCGATAAATCACTAAAAATGGACGATCTGTATAGGAAGATAGAAAAAGATAGAAAATTTTTTTTATTAATTTCAAAATAAATCAGCATTTTTCAAAATTGCAAAAAAAGTAACGATTAAGATTTTGATGCAGCAGAAAATCTTCATCTTCATCTTCATGTTTTTGAATTTTAGAGAACAATTTTATCATGACCTCATTTCACTCAAAACTTTTTTCAACGAAGTGTTAATACTTTTAACGATTTTATAAAAACAAACGTTCATTATAAATGACCCATTTTCGGTACTTTATTGTAGACATTGCTTTTTTTTTGGGGGGGAGGGGGGTTTGTAGGGGTTCGAAATACCGTTTTCCCGTCAAAATTTTTCCTGAATCCCGGAATCCCGAAAATTAAAAAAATAATAACACCGTCACACCGCCTTGTACAGGGCAAAAATGTACCTAAATACCGTCACCGTCTCATTTTAAAATACCGTTTTCCCGTCTCTTTTTTCGTCAAATCCCGTAATACCGTACTAAAAAGGGCCAATCCCGTCACACCGTAAAAGTACAACCCCCCCTATTTTCATTACTTCAAAATTATTTTTATATAATTGACAGGACTTTTTATGAAGAATATCATTGATTATTGATTGCAACACCCTACAAATGCAAACATCAGATTATAATAATTTCCATTTTTTCTCGATTTTTATTTTTTCAATTGACAAAATCATATATTTGATAAGAAATAAGTTGTAGTGACTATAGAAAATTCTTAATAATCAAAATTTACAAATCATAAAAAATTAGTGCTTTTTCTCATTTGCAAAATTACATATATAGAAAAATAACTTTTGAACCTTACACTTAAGAAATACAATTCTATACTAACTTTAAATCTACTTACATCGAATCTTTGAAGTTCCCATTCGTAACTCCTGGGTTGTGCAAGTCAAAAAATGTCATTATAAATGTTCCCCCTTCTTGGGGGGGGGGGGTTCTTGGCATCCCCTAACCTTTAAAAATGCCTATCCCAAGGATTTTGGACAAAGGTTGAAAGGTTTTGTTTTTAAATAAGAGTGATATCGTCTGCTTACTCATTAATTTTAATTTACTAGCTTTTTCACATTGGATTGACACAGATGTGGAGCAAGATTGGCCAGGAAGAGGAAAAGAAAAACATTATTTTGCTTATCTCAGCATAATATAACAACAGGCATAGACACTGTCCTGGTATAAAATATGTCTCTGATATGAAACGGGAACACATATATAAAAAAACCTTTAACAAGAGGTTCGATGGTGGAGGTCTCAGAAAATGGCGGTGGCAACCAGCCTAAAATCAATTTCTAGATCAGAAAACGGCCAGTGGGCTTGGAATTTCGCTTGTACATAGTGCTGAAAAGTCACACAATACAAATTTCTAGCGAAATTTACAGTGTTAAGGCGTTGAATTGTTGTTTGATGATATCCAAATATTGAGGGTGAAGAGACCGTTTAAGGTCCATATGGAAAGCCAGTGAAGTTGGCTTTTGCGCAGCACCTTTACTTTTACGTAACATTCGTGGCATTCGATGATTTACAGAAAATCTGAGCACATTGGGATTTCTGCAGAAGATATACCGGTCTAAATTCCCAGGAATTAAGACCGGGTAATGGACTGGACATTGAACGAACGATAAAGGTTCATCAAGATTATATTCTTGGAATACTTTATCTGTTTGGACATTTCACTAATCATCACCAGATCATCAAAATTTACCTTCACGACAGATTCCATATAATTTACTGTCTGAGTGACTGCATGAACAGCCTTTGAGAATTTATCAAGATTTTCACCTTTTAACATGCTTTGGGCTTGAACCTGAGCAATGAGCTGCTCTTCCTTTTCAGCGAGAATATTTCGCACTTCGTTAAACGTTTTCTTGATTAATTCAACGTTCACTTTATCTTCATCTATAACATCTTTATAAAAAACCTTTGCTTGTTGGAGACAATCATCCATTGTTTGCTTCTTGTCTTTCATCTTTTCAAGTTTTTGCTTCAATTCCTCTTTAGCTTTGGCAGTAGTTTCTGACACCAAGGAGATGTTATGTTGTTTGTGCTCTACACTGACCATACAATCAGTACAAACAACCACCTTGCATTGCTCACAAAAATATTTCAACAGCTCGTTATGTTTCGGGCAGTAACGCTTCGGACTACACATTTTCTTTGTGACATTTTGTATGTCAATAATTTTATGACCAACAAAGCGAACACAACTCTGATGATATTCAGTGCATTTTTTACATAAACTCAAAACACAAGTTTCGCAATGGTTTGAAGCAGGAGACTCGGCGACACAATCTTGACAAAATGGGCCTTTCTTTGCAGCATTTTTCACTTTGTCGATAATATTTTGTGCAATATAATTGGTAGATAGCTCGAATGCACCATTAGGGACCTATAACATAGATAAGTAATCTATATACACCTATAAACCTTTAAGCGGCGCAGGGCAAGCTTGAGAGGAGAATGGTGAAAAATGTAAAGTTAAAGTAGTATAGTAAGAGTACTAATCTTTAGTGATATACTAATTGTCCAGTCTAGAAGCAATTTTTTTTAATATTTCCATTTATCTAATGTTGTTGTTTCAATCGCTTAAATAGAGAGCTAGAAAAAAGCGCCGACGACACACATCTCTTATAAATATATCATCTGTTTTACGTCAATCTATAGGCGAATGGCTCAGTTCAAACGCATGAATAGGCTAGAAATTGTTTGGGCTCCACCATAGAGATTCCCTCAACGGGAATAGAATTTTGGCTAGGATAAGCTTCTGAGCTGCTTTCGTTTGAACATATCGCTTGGAAAAGCACGTGTTGAAAAATAATTTTCTGTAAATTTGTTACCAGTCCTCCTCATGACCTTGCTGTTTAAGCTTGATAGGTGCATTGTTCTGACTGCACTGTATCATCACAGACACCAGTGATGTTTTACGATGTTTTTATTATTGATCTTATAGTAAAAGTAACATTCAGTAAGATCACTAAAATATTGAAACAAACCTTGGTTTCTTCTCGACATTCAGGGCATTTAACAGTTCCACTCTGAATGAGTTTGTCGATGCATCCCTCACATAAAGTGTGCATACAATTCAAAAGCTTTGGTTTTACTAATTGATCCAAACAAACGCAACATTCCAACTCTTGTCCAACGTCCACACCAGCCCTAGTGACAGTTCAGGATTATATATTGGAAGCAGCTGATAGTATTATGTTATTTACTTTTTCATTTTATTTTTTCGTATTTTCCACTTTTTGTCTAATAGAATAATAAAAGATTATTACTGTTGAATATTATCAAGGGACACTTAGATTTGAGAATTTGCGAGAAGAAGTGACAATTAGGCAGAGCTTTTTCAACCTGTTTCAACCCTTCATTTTACAAATTCTTTCTTTTGTGTAAAGAAAATAATATTCGTGAAACTTCTGACAGCATTGAAACAATGACTGAATTCCGGTTTATCCTAAGGATGGATACGACCATAAAAGTAACTTTGTAACTCTCATGCATCTTTCAAATTCATTAATCTTTTGATACCCCAAACAAAACAACAAAACAATGAAACAATAATGAACAAGTAATAAGCATAGTTATTTTTAGTTTAATTGTAATATTTTCGTTATTTACTGAAAAATAGAATTTAAAGTTTATAAAAATTAGTTGTTCATAAAAACATTGTTGTACGAAAATTAATGTTTTTCAAATGCTAGAATTAAAAAAAGGAGCTTGAAAAATATATCCATACGCAGCCTGTGCTAAATAAATCTCATATTATAGAAAAATTCAAAAAATTTATATTTAAAATTCCTAGTAACTTTGAAAGGGAAAAATGATAAATGAATTTTCATTTATATTTTTCCTTTACAGATGTATGTATATTTTCTCTTATAAATCTAGATGATTGACTGAGCATAAATTTACAGTTTTTTTTAAAGATTATTTTGGATTGGTATATAAAATGATGATAGAATATCAATTGTGGTAATAAAAACAGGATAAAAAAACAACAACAAATATCTATAAAATATACGATATCAAAATTCTATAAAACAAAGAACCATAAGTATTCAAAATATAACTGGTATATGATTGTGTATGTATGTACCTCTCATTGTTTTAGTTACTATATTTTGTTTATAATTATCATCCAATACCGGTTATAAAAATTATTATGATAATGACAAGGCTCTTATTTGCTCAGATATCAATGTATTCCTGCTAAGATTGTGTGAATACTTTTCGAAGCTCATATCAAAGCCCAGCGAGCTTCCTGAGTCAGCATTTTTATGATGCAGTGTTAATATTGCATTATTCTTGAGGTTCAGAAGTGTCGGTTTCGTTGTTTTTCCTTTCGATGGCAAATATAAAGGTGTAGAAGATACAATAAATGTACCATTCAAACTGTATTCCTTGCGGATTTCATCTAATTGTTTCGTGAGATCACATATGATATCTAGATCATCACAATCTTCATTCAGGATAGATTCAACATATTGCACCGATTGGGAAACTTTGCTGATTGCTGTTGAAAATCTGTCAAATTTAAGCTTCTCCTTTTTGTCTACTCTAATTGTTGCAAGCTGTTTTACCAATTCTTCTTCCTTCTTGGCAAGAACAACTCTTATTTCATCAAAAGCTTGTTTGATCATATTACCATTGTTTTCCTCTTCTGCAGCAACTTTTTGGTGAAATTCTCTGACTTCCCCAAGACAGTCAACCATTGTTAACTCACTCTCTCTCATCTTTTTGAGCATTTGATTTAATTCTTCTTTGGCTTTGTCTATAGCTTCCGACACCAATGTAATATCATGATGTTTATGTTGTGCACTTATCATACAACAATCATTACATACGACAACCTTGCATTGCTGGCAAAAATATTTCAACAGCTCGTTGTGTTTCGGACAATAACGTTTCGTACTAGAAATCTTCTTAGATACGTTTTGTATGTCAATAATTTTATGACTTACAAACCTCACACAACTCTCATGATATTCAGTGCACTTTTTACACAAATTCAAAACACAAGTTTCGCAATGGTTTGAAGCAGGAAACTGGACGACACAATCTTGACAGAAAGGGCCTTTCTTTGCAGCATTTTTCACTTTCTCGATAATATTTTGTGCAATATAATTGGTAGATAGCTCAGATGCACCATTTGGGACCTATAACATAGATAAGTAATCTATAAACATTTAAGCAACGCTGCAAGCTTGAGAGGAGACTGGTGAAAGTGATAAGTTAAAATAGTATAGTAAGAGTATTGATCTTTAGTGATTCAATAATAATCCAGTCTAGAAGCAATTTTCCTACTGTAATAATTCTATTTAACTCTATTGTTGTTATTTCAATCGCTAAAGCTAAAAAAAGAGCCGACGACACCTTCTATATGTGCACATCTTTTATTTAATTATATCGTCTTTGTTATGTCAATCTATAGGCAAATGGCTAATTTAACTGCAGGAACAGGCTAGAAATGGTTTACTCTCCACCGAAGAGACTCTCAACCAAAATAGAGTTTTTTCAGTCTCCTCAAAATCGACGGTGCTGTTACGGGACATTACTTACACCAGTTATGCATTATGATCCAACTCATAGAGGTGCTAAAGTAATCAGTAAAATCAGCAAAATATTAAAACGAACCTTAGTTTCTTCTCAACATTCAGGGTATTTCACAGTTCCACTCTGAATCAGTTTGTCGATACATCCCTCACATAAAGTGTGCATACAATTCAAAAGCTTTGGTTTTACAAATTGTTCCAAACATACACAACATTCCAACTCTTGTCCAACTTCCACACCAGCCATTCTAGTGGGTACAATCTCGTGTACTGGCAGTTCAAGGGTATTTATTGGAAACAACTGACAACATTCGTTAATTTATTTGTTTTTATCATGTATTTTCGTATCTTTCCACTTTTTTATCTCAAATAATATAAAAGATTATTACTGTTGACTATTATCAAAGGAAACTTAGATTTGAGAATTTGCCAGAATTAATGATGATTCTTTATAGCTTTTTTGGCCCTCATTTCACCAATGTCCTCTTTTTTGGTAAAGAAAATATACATGAAATTTCTTATATCATTGAAACAACGAGTTTTGATACGACCAACTCCAAATTCATTATTCTTAGCACTTAGGAAAATAACTCCCCCACCCAATGACAAAATATGCATAACACTGACAAAATATGTACGGCATTGATATTATGGCATCATTAATTATGTCAATATCGATTCAATGCCCATTAAAGAAAATAGCACTTCTAAATAGTTCTTTTTATCGGCAATCCAAAAAATATCTGCAATCTGATTGGTTAAAAAGAGTACAATATATATCTTGTATTTAACATGTACAAAATATAAATTGGCAAAAAGATGTTGTTGCATTGTAGCAGTAGCAGCAATCTAACGCTTTTTTCCAACACAAAAAGTGCACTTTTTGGGTCATCGATAAACCAGTTATCAGACATTTGCTCGTACAATATGGAAATATTTCACTCGTTCCAGATTTTCCGTATATTTTCCTTGCCTAAAAGGCTCGGAAAATACGGTAACGGAGAAATCTCGGAACTCGTAAAATATTTCTCGTATTGTACTCCCGACTGTCCGATAACTATTACTTATCGTGAAATGTTGAAATATGAGCAAAAGAGAATCAAATTTAATATTTGTTTCCTATCTAGATTATTTTAGCGCTAGAATATGGTAAATTTTCATGAAAATATTTTGCAATGGCGGTACGCCCAATCACGTCTACGGGAAAGTTCCAATTTCTAATTATTGGGAAATCAGGGAAAGCGGTTCACCATATGGATAAAAAACGAACGGAATGAAACCTGACAAAAGGTCAATTTTCAGAGCATGTCATGGCTGCCCCCTAAGGAAAATTATACCATTGAAATCCTGCCCTTAAACTTTGTGTACCCACCCAGAAAGGCTGTTAAAAAAAACAGAAAAAGTAACAAAATTGGCCAATTTTCAGTGACTTTGCCCCTGAGACCAGAAAATTATAAAAAAATTACCCCTGCCCTTGAAACTGATACACACTCTGCCCCTGAGATCTTGATGATTTCTGCCATACTATGCAAACTGGACAAAACGTTTTCAACTAATTTATTCAGATATATAAAAGCTAGGTATAAGAGGTTCATTATTTGTGGATTTTAAAACCTACAGAAGCAAAAGCGAAAGTTGTTAGGGGAAGGAAAGTAAACACAAGACAGAAGGGTTGGTTGTGTTGATTAGGTATGTTTTTATTCTATCCAAACACTAATGTTAATAAAGGCCAAGGAAGCTAGACAGAGTGACAGAGTGTTGTTTGTGATTGAATAAAATAAAACAATCTAAATATTTTCCAGGGGGTGAATTTTTAGTTTCTCTTCTGCGAACATGAAGTCGCCAATCCGGGGAGTCTTCATTTATATACCATAGAAAAGCTCATGAAACTCGCTATGCTAACTTAATTTTGAGTTAAGCAAATCGCCAAGGCCAAGATTGCCAAACAATCATTTTTTCCCTATGGGTTTTCTCTTTTCTCTTTTATTGGCTTCCTTTGTTGATTTCTTGCTTCATCAATGACTCACACATTATTTCTTAAAATGGAAAACATGCTATTTCCCAAGCTAATAAAAAGGGCCGTTCCAGAAAATTTCTGTTACCCCCGTTGGACGCCGTGCATTTAAAAAATTTTTCTCACCTCTGAGATATTTTTTTTCTTCTATTCTTTTCTATTATGGTTGAGTTACAGGAGGCTATGGGAGCCCATTCTAGCAACTATAGATGCTTTGAGTAAGCATCCCGTCAGCACCTTGAACTAACTACCCAATTCCCCTCACATGGCATGGGTTGACCCGGGCGAAGGTTTGTTCACTTGCAAAGTCAACCGTTGTGAGTGGGAATCGAACCTTATGGTCGTACAGGAATCCACTATACCACAACGCTACATATCACCTCTTCCAGTGGTGGTCTGAAATTTGGATGAAAATCCATGTACTTTCGCAAAATGTGTCGGAAATTCCACTCTTTTTTGCCTTTTTCAATTCAATTGCAGTGGGAATTCATACATTTTCTTCTCTCGCCTTGGAAATTTTGAATTTTGGTGAAAACTTTTGCCCTTGGAAATCCTGTGTCGTCCCCCCCCTGTTACAGACAAATTCTGGAATGGCCCAAAGAAAGTGAAAGTAAGATATCTATCTAGCTACCTTGCTGCCTTGCCTTGATTGGATGGATAATTCTCGACATTTGGGACATTTCACCACAGATCCGTTTTGAATCATCCGTTTGTCAACACATTAAGTGTGCATATAACAAATATTCAAAAGCTTTGGTCTTACAAATTGATCCAAACAAACACAACATTCCAACTCTTGCAAGAAGCCACCAAGCCTGCCTCTGCTGGGAGCTGGCATTTTCAATTTTCCTCCTCTTATATTGTCGGCTCCAACTGTAATAAACCAAAAGCATATTGGATGTCTCTTGGAAAAATTGAGCCCGACTGTAACTTGTAGAAACTTAGAAACCCAGGGTATTGTTTTTCTGGGAATTTTGTCGCAGGATGTTTTGAAAACAGGAGTAGAACATGTTTCAGAACCATGTCAGGAAAGAGCTAAATATCCGAGTGGATGGAAGTTTCACACCGAAATGAATCTACACGTTTTTTTTTTTATAAGAACAAACTATATAAGAACATAAGGCTTCGAGGCCCAAAAATTTAAGAACATTCTAAGAACATTCTAAGGCTTTGGAGTGGAGACTTAAAACATGCATTTTCTTAAGAAATTACATCAAAATGCTCAAAAAATGCTGAAAATAAGAACATTTAAGAACATTTTTAGGCTTCAAATCCAAAAAACTAAGAATATCCGAAGGCTTCGAAAATTTTTGACGTTCTTATAAAAAAAAAAACGTGTAGCGTCATATTCACTCGACAGATTCGACAGATTCGACAGATTCAAATCGAAAGTGGTAGCATAGCCAACCTAGACCGAATGGCACGTGACCCAAACATAGTGTGGACAATAGATATACTCAATAGTGACCTTTTACAGAAAAAATCAAGTTCATATCTATTTTGGTTCTTGAGAAACTGCGCGGAAACCACTTTTGCTTGACTTAGGCCAATCTGTCGAAAAGCCCGATTTTAGTGTTCTGGCCAACTTGGATCGAACGGCACGTAACCCAAACATAGTGTGGACAATAGATATACTCAATAGTGACCTTTTACAGAAAAAATCAAGTTCATATCTATTTTGGTTCTTGAGAAACTGCGCGGAAACCACCCTTGCTTGACATAGGCCAATCTGTCGAAAAGCCCGATTTTAGTGTTCTGGCCAACTTGGATCGAACGGCACGTAACCCAAACATAGTGTGGACAATAGATATATTCAATAGTGACCTTTTACAGAAAAAATCAAGTTCATATCTATTTTGGTTCTTGAGAAACTGCGCGGAAACCACCCTTGCTTGACATAGGCGAATCTGTCGAAAAGCCAAGTTTTAGTGTTCTGGCCAACTTGGATCGAACGGCACGTGAGCCAAACATAGTGTGAACAATAGATATACTCAATAGTGACCTTTTACAGAAAAAATCAAGTTCATACCTCTTTTTGTTCTTGAGAAACTGCGCGGAAACCACTTTTGCTTGACATAGGCGAATCTGTCGAAAAGCCCGATTTTAGTGTTCCGGCCAACTTGGATCGATAGGCACGTGATCCAAACATAGTGTGGACAATAGATATACTCAATAGTGACCTTTTACAGAAAAAATCAGGTTCATAGCTATTTTGGTTCTTGAGAAACTGACTACATTGTAGAAAGCATTGAAAAATTTCAATATTTTTCAAATTATTATTTTAGCGCCTCCAATTACTAATCTCCAACATGATGAAAACTCTTTTTTGAAGGCTCATTACAATGAAGTACCCAGTTAGTAATTTCAACATTACATGTTTTTCAATACTATATTGACCTTTCCTTTACCCGGGCCTTTACCTCTAAATTGAATAGAAAATTGCATGTAACAGATCCATAAATTCTGAAAAAGGCTATTTGCCTAGCCAAAATATTTGAACCTTTTGATTGTAGTCACATTGTAGAAAATATTGAAAATTGTAAGCATGAAAGAAATAATTTTCATTTTAGCGTCTTTCGCCAAAAATCATGAACACGATGAAAGCTCTGGATTGAACCCTGTTTACACTGAAGTACATTGTGAGTAATTTAATTGTTTTATTGTATGCAAAACATAATCAAGCATGTTTATTGTATAATCAAGATTATGGAACCTTTTCACTATATGGTGAAAATTTTTGAATGGTTTTAGTTATATGAAATCATCTTCGTTTTAGCGCCTCTCGTTACAAATGCTGATAATGATGGAATCAAGGACATAGGAACACATCACTGTGAAAAATACAGTATGAAATTTAAGTACTAATTTTCCAAGGGTTAATAAGTAGTTTTAATCGACGATAAGGGTGCCCCGGTAGTAACACATTCATATTTGCTATGATCATGTCATCATTTTCACGATTTCTATTAGCCTGGAGGTCACCTAGAGCTTTTTGATAGAATGGATGAAGTATTGGGCGCCTAATCAAAAATTATCAGAAAACAAATTTAACCTATGATTAGACTCAAATCTAGATTTTTATCAGTATAAGACCATCGTATTAGCATATCAGCGTTGAATCTATCATGGATATTTTAGAAAAATAATTACTTGAGGCATACAAAACTAGACCACTAAAAACATTCAAAACTAACAAAAGCAAAACTAAAGTATCCAAGCCACATGTACAGGTAGCCATCGACCAATCAGGTTCATTCAAAAATGCAGGGAAGAATTTGTGTAAGTAGATGAGTTACTTGCACTGGACCGTGAATCAGAGAGAAAATTATAATAAAAATTTACATTACAATAGTCAGTACACGATCTGGATACCAAGACTATGTTGAATCTGTCAAAACCAATTTTATATCACTATTTAGGTCCTCTAGCTGACACCACACCAGTCGCAGAAACTTTCAAAGATCTTTTAAAAGAATCACGAGGTATGTAATTTGGTCTATCATATGGTAGACCGACCCAACATGGAAACAACCTTTCATGTACAAAGAATTACTCTTATGATATTTTGTGAATAGTTTTTCACGTTTTTCAAACAGTCTGGTGGCGAAAAAGGAGTATTGTTTTACTGATTATCTTGCAATTTTACCATCCTTAGAATCGGTTTTTACCACGCTGGCAAAGCTGTGGAAATTTCTTTCTGCTTTCGGCATTTTACTTTAGCCTAGGGGTCCAAAGAAAGTAGATTTTCGAAATTATTGTTTTATTAACTTTTATTTACCTATTTTTTTAGGGTCTGATTTCAAAGGCCCGTTTTTGGGCCACACCTATGGTCGTTATTGAATCGCGAGTGCACCCCCCCCCCTTACTTGAAAGCTTACCGCCTTCATCATCAGTGTTTTTTGTTGTATTAGGCAAAAGAACGAATAGAAAACATACCATCAGAGCCAAAGGTAATTCATTGTGATTTATTAATTGTCTCTCCTGCGGCTTCAAAATTTAAACAGTGTTTTCACCATTGCTTCCTGTTCTTAGCGTTGACCATTCTTTTTTACCTAAATTACATAAACTTTTTTCATGGCATAAAAACCATTTATTATGGTGCGATCGAAAACGTCTTCATAACGGTACCATAGTTTAAACATTTAAAATTTTCACTCCATCGCACTGCTTTCGGAATTTGAAAATCGTCTCGTTACTCAACCTCTATTTTATTTACAGATGGTGTTAAGCTGTACGACGGTTCCTCAGCCGATTCCTCTTCTGAGTCAAGTGATGAAGGTAAAAATTTATCTAAATTTCCTTAAGGGTACTAAGTTTTCGGGAACTAAATTTTATACGGTTTTTTATTTCGGATTTAGCTACAAACTGCAAAATTCAGTTCCCACCAAATTTTACAAATGCTAAGAAAATTCGTTACTTAGATGATTTAAAATTTACAGGCTGCCATTTTTAAAATCCACAATTTCCTCAAAAATAATCTCCAATCAGCGGACCGCAAAAATCATTCCCACAAAAAATTGTCTAATAATTATCGTCTAAAAGTTCGAATTAAATTGAATTTGAATTAGACTAAAAGATTCTCAACAAAAAACTAAATTTTTCGTCCATAAGCACAATCAAGTATTGGCATTCTCAAATTTCAAATTCTTTTAAAAAAAAGGATAATTCATGCGTTTATCTTGCTCAGCTAAAACCGACAATGTCTGAATTTCTTGGTAAAACCAACAAGGTTTAACATGAAAATCTAGTAGGTAAAAAGGATGTCCAGTTATTCGAAGTAAATTCATATCCCCTTTGGAGCTTTGAATAACCGGGAATCTACTGTAAGAAAATTTAATGATTACAAACTTCTCTTTTACCGTGTAGATCAAGAGCCGCAGCCCGATGAGGATTTCTTATCCTTTATCATTGAGGATGACACTATCTTGGATTTCATCAAAGGGAACAAACTCTTAAAAAGCCAATCTGAAAGATATCAAGTCTTCAGAACTCTTCCCTCGTTTAAAGTGTTCAAGAAATTAGCTGAACACGAAGCTCACATCATCGGATTAGGTGATCTAATCCTTACATACTCGAGTCGTATTGTTCACCGGAAACTGGTTATTCCTATCAAAAGTGATCCAGACGACCTCACAAGTTTGACAGGAATGGAGAGACTTCCTATCCCCTTTATGAGAAGTTCTTATTTTGATACCGTCGAGAGTTTGATTGTGCCTGAATTGTACACTTACTTTGTTATGAAAAAACATAGCCTCTCCTACAAGGACGCAACAGAATTTATGTATGGCAAATATCAGTCAACGGTGTTTCATGTCTTGCGACTCGAAAATGTAAGTGTTTTGCAATTTCAAGCCAAGAAAAGGTGTTAATATGAAAATCGTGAAGCTCCCCTCCCCCGAATCATCTGATTTTAACTTTCTAATTAAAGTTAGGGAATATCGCACGTTTATTGTTCGAGAAAGCGAATTGTTTAAGCTTATTTCATTAAGTGATAATAACATTTCTCTAAGTAAATTTAGCAGCAAGTATCTACAGAATGTCGAAGTGATCGTGAATTCAAATGTTGTTTTTCTATTTCAGGAAGAACTCTATTCGCCGAAACCAAATCAGAAAATAAATGACAGCATCACAGTTCAGTGTAAGTCATGATAATCCCACGCTAAATGCTCGTCAAATACTGATTTTAATTTTGAAATTACCATTTTTGATCAAAGTAGATGGAAATACGTTGTAATACTCGATAGACCGAGATTTTGGCCAAGAAATTTAGAAAAGCCAAAACTTTGCTATAAAGAACTGTCTTTTTCAGATTATTAACCGTTTTCTGAACCTTTTTTTTTTCAACAAAATCTAGCCCTGTTTCACGTTCTACTGTCCTCTAGTAAAATGTTTAAAGTCTTACCACTGGATACCTTTCCGTCAGTTGGTCGGTTTGAGCTTTCTTTAAAATTTGCGGTATAGTCGATTAAAAAAAAAACTTCCAGTGGGTTGCCCTGTGTCACAAATATTGATCTGTTACTCCCACTCCCACCCAAGCATAATTCTCAATGGAATATTTTTACCCAAACATGCTACTAAATAGGTACTATAACAAAAACTTCCTCTAGGGTTGTAGTTTATTATTTTTGCTCTGGTTGCTATTTTTTAGCTACCGACGGAGATCTTTTCAGCCAAAATACCGATGGTATCGTTATCAAAACTGACAGTAAAATGAAAACAATAAAATTGGTAAATTGGTCTTTTTTATGTTGATTGCTACATTTTAACACTATGATATATTGTTCATTTCCGGTTTTCTATTAATTTTCACGGCCTTATTTGATTGAAATATTTTCGCTTGCATATTTTTATAATAAAATTTTCAATATTTTTAAATCAAGTTTTAAAATCCTGTTAGTTGAGCCGAGCAAAGATAAGAGTTTTAAAAATAAACTGATTGTTTTTTATGGAAATTTTTCATCACATACTTTCAGTTCCATTAAAATTGACCTTTCAGCCAAACTTTCGTTCGAGGGAAGATTTTCTTGGGAAGATGGTTCCACAATTCGATTTCACAAAATTGAAAGTAAAGGGCGATGTAGGGTTTATCGAGATGAAATCAGAGTGCCGATCTAAATATATATTTTATATAGTGGGTAAGATTCAATTGAAAATACTATACAATTTCAATCCTTCAAAATCATACAAATATTTCATACATCTAGGGGTAGTAATCTACCCTCTGCTGCCCTCTACTGTGTGATGCTTTCTCGATTTCTAAGTTAATGACCAAAATATAATGCCCTTTTTAATTAGATTTCGAATTTAAATAACAGAGAAACTCTTATTTTCTAGATTGTAAAGCGGATGAGAACGTTCTCCGGGAAGCTTCCTCTAAATTATTTCGATTGGCAGACAATTTGAGGTGCCGAAGCCTCACAATATCGGCCATTGAGTTCAATGGAATAACGAAGAAAAAGGTTGCAGAAACTTATCTTCAGTCGTTGAAGCAAGAGACTTTTTCA
The DNA here is from genome assembly GCF_902728285.1 of Clytia hemisphaerica. Classification (NCBI taxonomy): domain Eukaryota; kingdom Metazoa; phylum Cnidaria; class Hydrozoa; order Leptothecata; family Clytiidae; genus Clytia; species Clytia hemisphaerica. Next base: position 895,205 of record NW_027104421.1, on the reverse strand, counting down.
AATTTGAAACTTGTCCGTTTTAACGGCGAGCGAACAAAACTTGGCACCGTATATAGAAATTTCAAAAAACTTGTGAAATAATTTAACGAAACTCAAAAGAAAAATCTCAATTAACTACATTATTAAATTATGTTTTTATTGTCGTTTAGTTCTATCCTCGAAATTTAGATTTTTATTATGGTACATTCGCTGGAGTTAGGTATTCGGTATTCGGGATTCGGGATTCGCATTCGGGATTCGAAAAAGCTCAATAAAAACTTAACGAAAAAAGATATTAACTTGAAATAAAAAACGGATGCAAGCACACATACTAAGGAATAAATCCCAATAAAAAAATTCAGAATATGAGCTCAGTTGTCACGTGACTATGGGAAATTCCCCTATTCGGGATTCAAATCATGTCAGGGACCTTTCTTCAAAAGCTCGCCAGTCGTCAGTAAATGGTTGAATTGACTTCAAATAAAAAACAGATGCAAGTTCACATGTCAAGGAAGATATTCCAAAAAAAAAAATTCAGAATATGAGCTTAGTTGTCACGTGACTACGGGAAATTCCCCTATTCGGGATTCAAATTATTTCAGGGACTTTTTTCAAAAGCTTACCAGTCATCAGGAAATGGTTGGATTGACTTCAAATAAAAAACGGATGAAAGCTCACATGTTAAGAAAAATATTCCTAAAAACATTATTCAGAATATGAGCTTAGTTGTCACGTGACTATGGGAAATTCCCCTATTTGGGAGTTATTTCAATTTAGAGACCATTTTTAAAAAGCTCGCCAGTCGTCAGTAAATGATTGAATTGACTTCAAATAAAAAACGGATGCAAGTTCACATGTCAAGGAAGATATTGCAAAAAAAAAATTCAGAATATGAGCTTAGTTGTCACGTGACTACGGGAAATTCCCCTTTTTGAGAGTTATTTCAGTTTAGGGACCCTTTTTGAAAAGCTCATAAAAACTCAAGGAAGAAAGGTATCGACTTCAAATAACAAACGGATGCAAGTTCACATGCTAACGAACAAATTCCAAAAATAATTATTCAGAATATGAGCTTAGTTGTCACGTGACTATGGGAAATTCCCCTTTTTGGGAGTTATTTCAGTTTAGGGACCTTTTTTGAAAAGCTTACCAGTCATCAGGAAATGGTTGGATTGACTTCAAATAACAAACGGATGCAAGTTCACATATCTGGGAAAATATTCCAAAAAAGATTATTCAGAATATGAGCTAAGTTGTCACGTGACTATGGGAAATTCCCCTTTTCAAGAGTTCAATTATTTTAGGGACATTTCTTAAAAATGATTTTATTGACTTCAAATAAAAAACGGATGGAAGCACACATACCAAGGAATATATCCCAATGAAAAAAATTCAGAATATGAGCTCAGTTGTCACGTGACTATGGGAAATACCCCTATTCGGGATTCAAATTATTTCAGGGACTTTTTTCAAAAGCTTACCAGTCATCAGGAAATAGTTGGATTGACTTCAAATAAAAAACGGATGCAAGCTCACATGTCAATGAAAATATCCAAAAAAAAGAAATTCAGAATATGAGATTAGTTGTCACGTGACTATGGGAAATTCCCCTATTTGAGAGTTATTTCAATTTAGAGACCATTTTTAAAAAGCTTACCAGTTATCAGGAAATGGTTGGATTGACTTCAAATAACAAACGGATGCAAGTTCACATGTCAAGAAAAACATTCCGAGAAAGAAAATTCAGAATATGAGCTTAGTTGTCACGTGACTATGGGAAATTCCCCTTTTTGAGAGTTATTTCAGTTTAGGGACCTTTTTTGAAAAGCTCATAAAAACTCAAGGAAGAAAGGTATCGACTTCAAATAACAAACAGATGCAAGTTCACATATGTGGGAAAATATTCCAACAAAAATTATTCAGAATATGAGCTTAGTTGTCATGTGACTATGGGAAATTCCCCTTTTTGAGAGTTATTTCAGTTTAGGGACCTTTTTTGAAAAGCTCATAAAAACTCAAGGAAGAAAGGTATCGACTTCAAATAACAAACAGATGCAAGTTCACATATGTGGGAAAATATTCCAACAAAAATTATTCAGAATATGAGCTTAGTTGTCACGTGACTATGGGAAATTCCCCTTTTCAAGAGTTCAGTTATTTTAGGGACCTTTTTTAAAAATGATTTGATTGACTTACTTCAAATAACAAACGGATGCAAGTTCACATGCTAAGGAACAAATTTCAAAAAAAATTATTCAGAATATGAGCTTAGTTGTCACGTGACTATGGGAAATTCCCCTTTTTGGGAGTTATTTCAGTTTAGGGACCTTTTTTGAAAAGCTCATAAAAACTCAAGGAAGAAAGGTATCGACTTCAAATAACAAACGGATGCAAGTTCACATATCTGGAAAAATATTCCAACAAAAATCATTCAGAATATGAGCTTAGTTGTCACGTGACTATGGGAAATTCCCTTTTTTGGGAGTTATTTCAGTTTAGGGACCTTTTTGAAAAGCTCATAAAAACTCAAGGAAGAAAGGTATCGACTTCAAATAACAAACGGATGCAAGTTCACATATCTGGAAAAATATTCCAAAAAAAATTATTCAGAATATGAGCTTAGTTGTCAAGTGACTATGGGAAATTCCCCTATTTTGAAGTTATTTCAATTTAGAGACCATTTTTAAAAAGCTTACCAGTCATCAGGAAATGGTTGGATTGACTTTAAATATCAAACGGATGCAAGTTCACATGTCAAGAAAAACATTCCAAAAAAGAAAATTCAGAATATGAACTTAGTTGTCACGTGACTATGGGAAATTCCCCTTTTTGAGAGTTATTTCAGTTTAGGGACCTTTTTTGAAAAGCTCATAAAAACTCAAGGAAGAAAGGTATCGACTTCAAATAACAAACGGATACAAGTTCGCATATGTGGGAAAATATTCCAAAAAAAATTATTCAGAATATGAGCTTAGTTGTCACGTGACTATGGGAAATTCCCCTTTTCAAGAGTTCAATTATTTTAGGGACCTTTCTTAAAAATGATTTGATTGACTTCAAATAACAAACAGATGCAAGTCAAGGAAAATATTCCAAAAAAAAATTATTCAGAATATGAGCTTAGTTGTCACGTGACTATGGCTCCCTTTTTGGGAGTTCTTTCAATTTAGAGACCTTTTTTAAAAGATTACCATTGGATTGATCATGGATTGACTTCATTAGCGTTTTCTTATTTTTTTTGAATGACATTCATGTTTCTTTTATTAGAACACCTAAATTTTGATTGAGGATTTTTTCAACCATTTTCAGCCTTAGATGTTTTTGTTAATGTTCCTATTTTTTTAATGTTCTCGAGGGAACCGTAATAAACCCAACAGGTACTGAACGTTGTTATAACGTCCAAACAATGTTGTCTCAACATCAGAACGTTTTCTGACGGACGTTAAATTAAATGTTGAATTAACGTTGTGTGCTTTTAATAAGCCTTGAAAAATCCTCCCCTGCAGAAAACTTTTTTTAGTCTTAGGCACGTTATTAAGATGTTCTTAATTTTTTATCAAATCGCTGATGTTCTTATGAAATATGTTCTTATAAAAAACGTGTATTTTAGAAAAGAAAAGCACGGGAAATATTTTCAACGGAGCTTAGATCTTTCCCAATTCGGAATCTTAAAATAATAAGATTCAGTAACTCGGAAGAATATTAAGGATCCTGCAAATTTATGAAGAGTCTTTTTTTGAATGAAAAATAGATTTCAAAGCTATGCTAGGTGATTTACTTATAAAAAACTGTTTTATTACTCTTAGGTGCCAAATAAACGCCCCCCTGCTTGTTCATTTTTCAAAAATTTTCCAACCCCCCGGACCTTATTAGGACCCCCCTCCCCCGCTTATTAATTTTTAAGAATATTTTCAGCTGTCAAACAGAAGGACCCTTATTTTGCTCTAAATAGCCTGATTTTAGCCTATATTTACCTTATTGGGTTTCAGAAGTAAATTCCAAACCCCCCGGCAATAAGGTCCTCCCCGTTTATCAAAATCTCGAAAATTTTCCAACGTTTATTTAGAAACGTTTATTTGGCACCTAAGAGTAAGCGATTTTAACTGTCTTCATGAAAATATAAACGACTGGAAGTCTATATTTCCTTTTTCTTTGAGAGCTTCGTTACCGCTACGTTTAAATCGTAAACAAAGACAATAGAATTTGACAAGATACCTCATTGGAGTAATTTGTTAACGACGAAAAAACTTTGTCAAAATTCTCTCTTGTTTAACTCTTTTCAACTGCTTATATATCAACATATTAACTAGAGACAAAATTGTCCGTCGTTTATCAAACTTCCGTCAAATCTTAAAGTTTAAGCTGGAAGTATCGAATAGTTTTAGAAAGTATTGGTTTCAATCTTTGATAGTGTTATTGGACCAACTTTGAACTTCAACGCACTATTTTTTTCTAACCATAATTAAAATGTACAAGTTCGCTTAAAAGAAACAAAGGCGATGGATTCCAGTCGTTTATTCTTCATGCTGTGTCTAATACAGCCTTGTGTCTGATACACCTTTATGAATAGGGATAAAATACATAATTCATAAAATACTTCATTTGTTGGTTGTTTCACTTTTTGGATCTATCAAACAGATTCTTGAAAAATCCAGTATAAACGATGTTTTAAATTATTGAAACCTTGAAAACTTTTCCCTTAACCCTTAGAAGCCAGAATAGGTATATATACGTTTTGAAAAGGCCATTTTACCGATACACAGTCTTTTGGTCATAACTCCTGACCACTTAAAATTCAGAGAAAAAAATCTGCTATTTTTTGTAGCTGAGAGACAGAGCTTTCCAACGATACCAAAGTTGATACCTGAATGTTTGTCCTGGTCGGAAATGCCTTTGAAAAAGTAAAGTTCCAAAAAAAAATGATGAACTTTTTGGCCTTTTTAGGTTAAGAATAAACAAATGGAAAATAAAAACAAAATAAAAACATACAGTAGTTTTATGCTAAGGATGCTTTTTTTACTTGAAAAATCATTATTTTCTATTCTTGATATGGTAGTCAAGAGACGTCATATTTTTTAACGGAAACACCCAAAAAAAGCCGGTTTTGACCTCTTGTTTCTATTTTTAGTAACCAGGAGAGTCAAATCCCGGCTTTTTTAGGGTGTTCCCGCTCGAAAATGACTTACGCATATCAAGAATAAAGTTATTTCTCGTTTCACAAAATCGCTAAGTATTAACTAAGAGAATGCTTTTAAGCGTCCAGTTATTTCTAGTAATAGATAGAAGAATATTATTTGGAATCTTTTCCCGATATGTGAAAAGCATCGTTTATTTGAAGTAATACCTTTTCCTTTCAAAAAAAGTCCAAAATGAGATAATCCCAAAAGGGAATTCCCTAGTCACGTGACAACTAAGCTCATATTCGGAATTCCTTTTTGGAAATTTTCCCGATATGTGAACTTGATCCGTTTGTTATTTGAAGTCAATACCTTTCTTCCTTGAGTTTTTATGAGCTTTTCAAAAAGGTCCCTAAACTGAAATAACTCTCAAAAAGGGGAATTTCCATAGTCACGTGACAACTAAGCTTCATATCTGAATAATTTTTTTTAAATTTGTTCCTTAGCATGTGAACTTGCTGTTTGTTATTTGAGTCAATCAATCATTTTTAAAAAAGGCCTAAAATAACTGAATCTTGAAAGGGAATTTCCCATAGTCACGTGACAACTAAGTCATATTCTGATGATTTTTTGGAATTGTTTACCATGTGAACTTGCATCCGTTGTTATTGAAGTCGATACCTTTTTCCTGAGTTTTAGAGCTTTTCAAAAAGGGTCCCTAAACTGAAATGACTCTCAAAAGGGGAATTTCCCGTAGTAACATGACAACTAGCCATTTCTATATAATTTTGTTGGACTATTTTCCAGATATGTGAATTGCTCTTTGTTATTGAAGTCGATACCTTCTTCCTCGAGTTTTTGAGCTTTCAAAAAAGTCCCTAAACTGAATAACTCTCAAAAAGGGAATTTCCCATAGTCACTGACAACTAGGGAATGAGAAAATTCAAACTAATCTCCTATCTGAATTTCTTTTTTTTGGATTTTTCATTGCATGTGAGCTTGATCGTTTTTTATTTGACGTCAATCCAACTATTTCCTGATGACTGGTAACTTTGAAAAAGTCCCTGAAATAATTTGATCCCGAATAGGGGTATTTCCTAGTCACGTGACAATGAGCTCTATTCTGAATTTTTTCATTGGGTTATATTCCTTGGATGTGTGCTCATCCTTTTTTATTTGAAGTCAATAAATCATTTTAAGAAAGTCCTAATATTGAACTCTTGAAAGGGGAATTTCCATAGTCACGTGACAACTTAGCTCATATTCGAATATATTTTTTGGAATATTTTCCGATATGTGAACTTGCATCCGTTTGTTATTTGAAGTCAATCCAACCATTCCTGAGACTGGTAGCTTTCAAAAAAGGTCCAACTGAAATAACTCCCAAAAAGGGATTTCCCATCGTCACGTGACAACTTAGCTCATATGAATAATCTTTTTGGAATATTTTCCGATATGTGAACTTGCATCCGTTTGTTATTTGAAGTCGATACCCTTTCTCCTTGAGTTTTTATGAGCTTTTCAAAAAGGGTCCCTAAACTGAATAACTCTCAAAAAGGGG